>NC_143027.1:4692500-4865000 GCF_057628025.1 Oncorhynchus mykiss
ATATTTGTTGATAAAATGCGAGACATGATTGTTTGGTTGCGGGACCTCGGACAAATGCAGAACTGTCCCGCACAATCCAGGACATGTGGTCCACCTAGTCTAACTGTCACAGGATAGGTCTGTGTTCGTAGGTCTGTAGTGGAACGAAGGAGAGGTCTGTGTTTGTATACCTGTATTGGAGGGAAGGAGAGGTCTGTGTTTGTATACCTGTATTGGAGGGAAGGAGAGGTCTGTGTTTGTATACCTGTATTGGAGGGAAGGAGAGGTCTGTGTTTGTATACCTGTATTGGAGGGAAGGAGAGGTCTGTGTTTGTATACCTGTATTGGAGGGAAGGAGAGGTCTGTGTTTGTATACCTGTATTGGAGGGAAGGAGAGGTCTGTGTTTGTAGGTCTGTAGTGGAACGAAGGAGAGGTCTGCGTTTGTATACCTGTATTGGAGGGAAGGAGAGGTCTGTGTTTGTATACCTGTATTGGAGGGAAGGAGAGGTCTGTGTTTGTATACCTGTATTGGAGGGAAGGAGAGGTCTGTGTTTGTATACCTGTATTGGAGGGAAGGAGAGGTCTGTGTTTGTAGGTCTGTAGTGGAACGAAGGAGAGGTCTGTGTTTGTATACCTGTATTGGAGGGAAGGAGAGGTCTGTGTTTGTATACCTGTATTGGAGGGAAGGAGAGGTCTGTGTTTGTAGGTCTGTATTGGAGGGAAGGAGAGGTCTGTGTTCGTATACCTGTATTGGAGGGAAGGAGAAGTCTGTGTTTGTATACCTGTATTGGAGGGAAGGAGAGGTATGTGTTTGTAGGTCTGTAGTGGAACGAAGGAGAGGTCTGTGTTTGTATACCTGTATTGGAGGGAAGGAGAGGTCTGTGTTTGTATACCTGTATTGGAGGGAAGGAGAGGTCTGTGTTTGTATACCTGTATTGGAGGGAAGGAGAGGTCTGTGTTTGTATACCTGTATTGGAGGGAAGGAGAGGTCTGTGTTTGTATACCTGTATTGGAGGGAAGGAGAGGTCTGTGTTTGTATACCTGTATTGGAGGGAAGGAGAGGTCTGTGTTTGTATACCTGTATTTGAGGGAAGGAGAGGTCTGTGTTTGTATACCTGTATTGGAGGGAAGGAGAGGTCTGTGTTTGTATACCTGTATTGGAGGGAAGGAGGGGTCTGTGTTTGTATACCTGTATTGGAGGGAAGGAGAGGTCTGTGTTTGTATACCTGTATTGGAGGGAAGGAGAGGTCTGTGTTTGTATACCTGTATTTGAGGGAAGGAGAGGTCTGTGTTTGTATACCTGTATTGGAGGGAAGGAGAGGTCTGTGTTTGTAGGTCTGTAGTGGAACGAAGGAGAGGTCTGTGTTTGTATACCTGTATTGGAGGGAAGGAGAGGTCTGTGTTTGTATACCTGTATTGGAGGGAAGGAGAGGTCTGTGTTTGTATACCTGTATTGGAGGGAAGGAGAGGTCTGTGTTTGTATACCTGTATTGGAGGGAAGGAGAGGTCTGTGTTTGTATACCTGTATTGGAGGGAAGGAGAGGTCTGTGTTTGTAGGTCTGTAGTGGAACGAAGGAGAGGTCTTTCCAAACTGTGTACTGTATGTTTTTCCCACATTTCTTCCCATAATTAGTTAGTATATCATTATCTCATAGGCAATTAGAGCTAGGCCCAGAGGATATATACAGTATTATGGTGATAATGGTATATATACAGTTGAAGTCGGAAGTTTACATACACTTTGGTTGGAGTCATTAAAACTCATTTTTCAACCACTCCACAAATTTCT
This sequence comes from Oncorhynchus mykiss, assembly GCF_057628025.1. Lineage (NCBI taxonomy): Eukaryota > Metazoa > Chordata > Actinopteri > Salmoniformes > Salmonidae > Oncorhynchus > Oncorhynchus mykiss. The sequence goes on from NC_143027.1 coordinate 4,694,270, forward strand.
TGTTAACAAACTATAGTTTTGGCAAGTCGTTTAGGACATCTACCTTGTACATGACACAAGTCATTTTTCCAAAAATGGTTTACAGACAGATTATTTCACTTATAATTCACTGTATCACAATTCCAGTGGGTCAGAAGTTTGCATACACTAAGTTGACTGTGCATTTAAACAGCTTGGAAAATTCCAGAAAATGATGACATGGCTTTAGAAGCTTCTGATAGGTTAATTGACATAATTTAATAAATAATAATAAAACCACTTCACATCCTCTCCAACCACTCTGTTGAAAACTGCTCCACATCCTCTCCAACCACTCTGTTAAAAACCGCTCCACATCCTCTCCAACCACTCTGTTAAAAACCACTCCACATCCTCTCCAACCACTCTGCTAAAAACCGCTCCACATCCTCTCCAACCACTCTGTTAAAAACCACTCCACATCCTCTCCAACCACTCTGCTAAAAACCACTCCACCATCCTCTCCAACCACTCTGCTAAAAACCGCTCCACCATCCTCTCCAACCACTCTGTTAAAAACCGCTCCACCATCCTCTCCAACCACTCTGTTAAAAACCACTCCACATCCTCTCCAACGACTCTGCTAAAAACCGCTCCACATCCTCTCCAACCACTCTGTTAAAAACCACTCCACATCCTCTCCAACCACTCTGTTAAAAACCACTCCACATCCTCTCCAACCACTCTGTTAAAAACCACACCACATCCTCTCCAACCACTCTGTTAAAAACCACTCCACATCCTCTCCAACCACTCTGTTAAAAACCACTCCACATCCTCTCCAACCACTCTGTTAAAAACCACTCCACATCCTCTCCAACGACTCTGCTAAAAACCGCTCCACATCCTCTCCAACCACTCTGTTAAAAACCGCTCCACATCCTCCTCAACCACTCTGTTAAAAACTGCTCCACTTCCTCTCCAACGACTCTGCTAAAAAACGCTCCACATCCTCTCCAACCACTCTGTTAAAAACCGCTCCACATCCTCTCCAACCACTCTGTTAAAAACTGCTCCACTTCCTCTCCAACCACTCTGTTAAAAACCGCTCCACATCCTCTCCAACCACTCTGCTAAAAACCGCTCCACATCCTCTCCAACCACTCTGTTAAAAACCGCTCCACATCCTCTCCAACCACTCTGTTAAAAACTGCTCCACTTCCTCTCCAACGACTCTGCTAAAAACCGCTCCACATCCTCTCCAACCACTCTGTTAAAAACCGCTCCACATCCTCTCCAACCACTCTGTTAAAAACCGCTCCACATCCTCTCCAACCACTCTGTTAAAAACCGCTCCACATCCTCTCCAACCACTCTGTTAAAAACCACTCCACATCCTCTCCAACCACTATGTTAAAAACCACTCCACATCCTCTCCAACCACTCTGTTAAAAACCACTCCACATCCTCTCCAACCACTCTGTTAAAAACACTCCACATCTTCTCCAACGACTCTGCTAAAAACCGCTCCACATCCTCTCCAACCACTCTGTTAAAAACCGCTCCACATCCTCTCCAACCACTCTGTTAAAAACCGCTCCAACATCCTCTCCAACCACTCTGTTAAAAACCACTTCACATCTTCTCCAACGACTCTGCTAAAAACCGCTCCACATCCTCTCCAACCACTCTGTTAAAAACCGCTCCAACATCCTCTCCAACCACTCTGTTAAAAACCACTTCACATCTTCTCCAACCACTCTGCTAAAAACCGCTCCACATCCTCTCCAACCACTCTGTTAAAAACCGCTCCACATCCTCTCCAACCACTCTGCTAAAAACTGTTCCTTACTCACAGGAAAAAAACTGCTGCTCCAAATTCGCTCCACTCATTAAAATCACATTTTAACCAACACCCATCTATTGTTGTGACTACCGGGACCTACCATTTAACCAACACCCATCTATTTTTGTGACTACCAGGACCTACCATTTAACCAACACCCATCTATTGTTGTGACTACCGGGACCTACCATTTAACCAACACCCATCTATTGTTGTGACTACCAGGACCTACCATTTAACCAACACCCATCTATTGTTGTGACTACCAGGACCTACCATTTAACCAACACCCATCTATTGTTGTGACTACCGGGACCTACCATTTAACCAACACCCATCTATTGTTGTGACTACCAGGACCTACCATTTAACCAACACCCATCTATTGTTGTGACTACCAGGACCTACCATTTAACCAACACCCATCTATTGTTGTGACTACCAGGACCTACCATTTAACCAACACCCATCTATTGTTGTGACTACCAGGACCTACCATTTAACCAACACCCATCTATTTTTGTGACTACCAGGACCTACCATTTAACCAACACCCATCTATTGTTGTGACTACCAGGACCTACCATTTAACCAACACCCATCTATTGTTGTGACTACCAGGACCTACCATTTAACCAACACCCATCTATTTTTGTGACTACCAGGACCTACCATTTAACCAACACCCATCTATTGTTGTGACTACCAGGACCTACCATTTAACCAACACCCATCTATTGTTGTGACTACCAGGACCTACCATTTAACCAACACCCATCTATTGTTGTGACTACCAGGACCTACCATTTAACCAACACCCTATCTATTGTTGTGACTACCAGGACCTACCATTTAACCAACACCCTATCTATTGTTGTGACTACCAGGACCTACCATTTAACCAACACCCTATCTATTGTTGTGACTACCAGGACCTACCATTTAACCAACACCCATCTATTGTTGTGACTACCGGGACCTACCATTTAACCAACACCCATCTATTGTTGTGACTACCGGGACCTACCATTTAACCAACACCCTATCTATTGTTGTGACTACCGGGACCTACCATTTAACCAACACCCTATCTATTGTTGTGACTACCGGGACCTACCATTTAACCAACACCCTATCTATTGTTGTGACTACCAGGACCTACCATTTAACCAATACCCATCTATTGTTGTGACTACCAGGACCTACCATTTAGTTTTGAAGTATTGAAACCAAACCAAATGATTTGAATGAATGAAAAGTGTTTGAATAAACATGGAAAGGTGAATGTAAGAAGTGCTCATCATTTCAAATAGGCAACATGTCATATTAAAAATCATTTAGGCTATATTATTTAAATGATTTAAAGTCTATATATATAGCCAACAAAGAAATACATTCTGAAGCATTAGCAAGTGCGACATACTAGGCTGGTAGGGAGTCAGGGACATTTAAGAACTCAGCAGTTAAACAACATTTTGTTGTATTAAATCACCATAGTCTAGAAATTGCTCATACAGGCTGTGACTAAGAATTACATACAAATTAAATGGAAAAAAAATGTCTAATTAGGCTCAGTCTACAGTGCCTCTGAATTCATTTTTTAGAAACACCGGATTGATCCGTCTGTGGTTTCTGGCTCAGGGGATAGTGTCTGGTTTAGAAGCGCGGAAATCGACCCCCTGTCGCACGAGCATGCTTTTGCGGCACAGTCGATAGCGCGCCGGACCTCGGGCTAGAAGGTCGAGGGTTCGAGACCTGCTCCCTGCCTGTCTCATTGCAATACTATTGGCACTCGCAGAGCCACTGGGGATGCTAAACACCCTTCAGGCCAGGCTGGGCAGGGATGTTGAGTCGTTTTTTTTGTGTGTTTTTTCTTCCTCTATAGGTTGTTTTTTAGCATGTGCTAAAATAAAGTAAACAATCATGCTTTCGGGATATGCGTATTCAGATTACACAATCATTTTTTAGTTGTGGACATCAGACTATGAGAGCGGGAGCAATGCTGTAACAGAGCGGGGAGCGAGGAGCAGAGCATGTCAAATTGGACTGGATTGTTGAGTGAGATTCCGCCCTCGCGCCCGCTCCAATAGCGCTCATTTCACGAGCTCAGGGCATTCTTTTGTAATCTACTCGTGTGCTGCTATAGGCCCTTTCTTTAGCTACTGTCATGGAGTTCACTCAATCATTTCATAAAGAAACTGATAAAAAAAAATACACAGTGGCTAAATCAAGGTGATTTACAAAGATGAGGAGGACCAAGAGCAAGAGAGAGATAGAGTACGGAGACGTAATATGAGCGGAGTTGAGCAGACGTAAATCCCACTCGTCGCTCACCGAGCAGTGCTTGAGGCTGTCCGCTACACATCCTTTTCAACCACTACGCTAAAATCCGCTCTTCGCGCACAGGAAGAACAACAAACGTACACTCCAAATTGGCTCCGTAGGATGATGTGATGTAATGTCAACAACTAAAGAATCATTACCGCTAATAAATGAATTCGAAGTCACCGTAGACTGAAAGTAAGTAAGTGACAGTGTATATCAAATCAAATCAAATGTTATTTGTCACATGCGCAGAGTACAACAGTGAAATGCTTACTTACAAGCCCTCAACCAACAATTCAGTCAACAAAAAAAAACAATAGTGGGTTCGAGACCTGCTCCCTCCCTGCCTGTCTCATTACAATACTATTGGCACTTGCAGAGCCACTGGGGATGCTAAACACCCTTCAGGCCACTCTTGCCAGGCTGGGCAGGGATGTATACCCCCCCCCCCAAAAAAAAAGTATGAGATAAGAATAACAAATAATTAAAGACCTGCAGTAAATAACAATAGTGGGGCGAAATACAGGGGGTACCGTTACAGAGTCAGTGTGCAGGGGCACTGGTTTCAAGGGAATTGAGGTAATATGTACATGTAGGTAGAGCTATTAAAATGACTATACATAGATAATAACAGAGAGTAGCAGCAGTGTAGAAGGGGGGGGGGGGGTGGGCTGTTTAGAAGCCTCTTGGACCTGGACTCGGCGCTCCGGTACCGCTTGCCGTGCGGTAGCAGAGAGAACAGTCTAGGACTAGGGTGGCTGGAGTCTTTGACACTTTTTAGGGCCTTTCTCTGACACCGCCTGGTATAGAGGTCGTGGATGGCAGGAAGCTTGGCCCCAGTGATGTACTGGGCCGTTCGCACTACCCTCTGTAGCGTCTTGCGGTCGGAGGCCGAGCAGTTGCCATACCAGGCAGTGATGCAACACGTCAGGATGCAACACGATGGTGCGGCTGTAGAACCTTTTGAGGATCTGAAGACCCCTGCCAAATCTTTTTAGTCTCCTGAGGGGGAATAGGTTTTGTTGTGCCCTATTCACGACCGTCTTGGTGTGCTAGGACCATATTAGTTTGTTGGTGGACGCACAAGGGTTGCGCAATTTATAGAATATAACGATTTAATACAATGAGATGTTGTTGAAATGCTAAGCCCTTAATGTCCCTGACTCCCTACCAGCCTAGTATGTCGCACTTGCAAATGCTTCACAGTGTATTTCTTTGTAGGCTACAGACTTTTAAATAATTGAGGTAATATAGCCTAAATAATGAATTTCCATTCCTTCTTGGGCTCCCTGTCTGGCTCCTGACCTATTTAAAGCATTAATATGCTGTTTAACATGACATGTAGCCTATTTGGAGAGAATGTGGAGTGGTTTTTAACAGAGTGGTTGGAGAGGATGTGGAGCAGTTTTCAACAGAGTGGTTGGAGAGGATGTGGAGCAGTTTTTAACAGAGTGGTTGGAGAGGATGTGGAGCGGTTTTCAACAGAGTGGTTGGAGAGGATGTGGAGCGGTTTTCAACAGAGTGGTTGGAGAGGATGTGGAGCAGTTTTTAACAGACAAAGTGGTTGGAGAGGATGTGGAGCGGATTTTAACAGACAAAGTGGTTGGAGAGGATGTGGAGTGGATTTTAACAGACAAAGTGGTTGGAGAGGACGTGGAGCAGTTTTCAACAGAGTGGTTGGAGAGGATGTGGAGCAGTTTTTAACAGAGGGGTTGGAGAGGATGTGGAGCAGTTTTTAACAGAGGGGTTGGAGAGGATGTGGAGCGGTTTTTAACAGAGTGGTTGGAGAGGATGTGGAGCGGTTTTCAACAGAGTGGTTGGAGAGGATGTGGAGCGGTTTTCAACAGAGTGGTTGGAGAGGATGTGGAGCGGTTTTTAACAGAGTGGTTGGAGAGGATGTGGAGCGGTTTTTAACAGAGTGGTTGGAGAGGATGTGGAGCGGTTTTTAACAGAGTGGTTTTTAACAGAGTGGTTGGAGAGGATGTGGAGTGGTTTTTAACAGAGTGGTTGGAGAGGATGTGGAGCGGTTTTTAACAGACAAAGTGGTTGGAGAGGATGTGGAGCGGTTTTTAACAGACAAAGTGGTTGGAGAGGATGTGGAGCGGTTTTTAACAGACAAAGTGGTTGGAGAGGATGTGGAGCGGTTTTTAACAGAGTGGTTGGAGAGGATGTGGAGCGGTTTTTAGCAGAGTGGTTGGAGAGGATGTTGAGCGGACAGCCTCAAGCAGACGAGTGGGATTTTCGTCAGCTCAACTCTCCTCACATTACATTGCGTCCCCCCCCCCCCCCCTTTCTCTTGGTCATCCTCATCTTTGTAAGTCTCCTTGATTTTGCACCTGTGTATTTGATCAGTTTCTTTCTTAAAATATTTGAGTGAACTCCATGACAGTAGCTAAAGCAAGGGGATATGTCAGCGCACACAAGTAGACTACAAATGCATGCTGGGACAGGCTCGCCCTGAGCTCCTGAAGTGAGTGCTATTGGTGCGAAATTGGAGCTGGCAAGAAGGCGGAAGCTCCAGTATTTGGGAATATCCCTCCATGCTTCAGTCAAATTGTGAACGCTCCACTCCTCACTCAACTCCACATCCCCTCCTCACTCAGCTCCACTCCTCACTCAGCTCCCGCTCCTCACTCAGCTCCAGCTCCTCACTCAGCTCCAGCTCCTCACTCAGCTCCAGCTCCTCACTCAGCTCCAGCTCCTCACTCAGCTCCAGCTCCTCACTCAGCTTCAGCTCCAGCTCCTCACTCAGCTCCAGCTCCTCACTCAGCTTCAGCTCCAGCTCCTCACTCAGCTTCAGCTCCAGCTCCTCACTCAGCTTCAGCTCCAGCTCCTCACTCAGCTTCAGCTCCAGCTCCTCACTCAGCTCCAGCTCCTCACTCAGCTCCAGCTCCTCACTCAGCTCCAGCTCCTCACTCAGCTCCAGCTCCTCACTCAGCTCCAGCGCCTCACTCAGCTCCCGCTCCTCACTCAGCTCCAGCTCCTCACTCAGCTCCCGCTCCTCACTCAGCTCCCGCTCCTCACTCAGCTCCCGCTCCTCACTCAGCTCCCGCTCCTCACTCAGCTCCCGCTCCTCACTCAGCTCCCGCTCCTCACTCAGCTCCAGCTCCTCACTCAGCTCCCGCTCCTCACTCAGCTCCAGCTCCTCACTCAGCTCCAGCTCCTCACTCAGCTCCAGCTCCTCACTCAGCTCCAGCTCCTCACTCAGCTCCCGCTCCTCACTCAGCTCCAGCTCCTCACTCAGCTCCAGCTCCTCACTCAGCTCCCGCTCCTCACTCAGCTCCCGCTCCTCACTCAGCTCCAGCTCCTCACTCAGCTCCCGCTCCTCACTCAGCTCCAGCTCCTCACTCAGCTCCCGCTCCTCACTCAGCTCCCGCTCCTCACTCAGCTCCAGCTCCTCACTCAGCTCCAGCTCCTCACTCAGCTCCCGCTCCTCACTCAGCTCCCGCTCCTCACTCAGCTCCAGCTCCTCATTCAGCTCCAGCTCCTCACTCAGCTCCCGCTCCTCACTCAGCTCCAGCTCCTCACTCAGCTCCCGCTCCTCACTCAGCTCCCGCTCCACGCCGCTCACATACTCTGACACACAAACATATACAAACATACACATGCACATACACACACACACACGAACACAAGCACACACACAGTAACTCCGCCCATGTGCATACCCACCTTCCCTTTGCAAACATCAGACCATCCCACTGGCAGGGCAGGGTTCTCCAGTGACAAACGGGTGTGTGTGGGGAAGGGAGGTTTAGGGTTTCATCCACTATCTGGGGGTGGGGGTGGAGGGGGGCAGGTTAGGGTTCCATCCACTATCTGGGGGTGGGGGTGGAGGGGGGCAGGTTAGGGTTTCATCCACTATCTGGGGGTGGGGGTGGAGGGGGGCAGGTTTCATCCACTATCTGGGGGTGGGGGTGGATTCGGAACAGAGAGAGTTACGGAGCAAATGGAACCTGATACTGTTTCTGGCTGCATTGCTACATGATACCAGGGGAGAGGAGGAGACCCTGAATGTGCTTCACCTATTCCACGTCATAACTGTTTCTGCAGTTTTCTATTTACATTAGGGCCTTCTGGGATGCCTGTGATCCCTGTGTGTCTCTGTGCGTCACTGTGTGTCTGTGAGTCGCTGTGTTCGCTGTGTGTCTGTGAGTCGCTGTGTGTCTCTGTGTGTCGCTGTGTGCCTGTGAGTCGCTGTGTGCCTGTGAGTCGCTGTGTGCCTGTGAGTCGCTGTGTGCCTGTGAGTCGCTGTGTGTCTGTGAGTCGCTGTGTTCGCTGTGTGTCTGTGAGTCGCTGTGTGCCTGTGAGTCGCTGTGTGCCTGTGAGTCGCTGTGTGCCTGTGAGTCGCTGTGTGTCTGTGAGTCGCTGTGTGCCTGTGAGTCGCTGTGTGCCTGTGAGTCGCTGTGTGTCTGTGAGTCGCTCTGTGCCTGTGAGTCGCTGTGTGCCTGTGAGTCGCTGTGTGCCTGTGAGTCGCTGTGTGTCTGTGAGTCGCTGTGTGCCTGTGAGTCGCTGTGTGCCTGTGAGTCGCTGTGTGCCTGTGAGTCGCTGTGTGTCTGTGAGTCGCTGTGTGTCTGTGAGTCGCTCTGTGCCTGTGAGTCGCTGTGTGCCTGTGAGTCGCTGTGTGCCTGTGAGTCGCTGTGTGTCTGTGAGTCGCTGTGTGCCTGTGAGTCGCTGTGTGCCTGTGAGTCGCTGTGTGCCTGTGAGTCGCTGTGTGTCTGTGAGTCGCTGTGTGCCTGTGAGTCGCTGTGTGCCTGTGAGTCGCTGTGTGTCTGTGAGGAGTTCTGTTTCTGCAGTTTGCTTAACATTAGGGCCTTCTTTACGCCAGTCTGAAGGGGGAAATTATGTTGTTCTTAGTCAGTGATCTGAGATACAGTAGTCATGTTAAAGTAGCCATGTCACTGATCTGAGATCTGAGATTGACGTACAGTAGTCATGTTATAGTAGCCACGTCACTGATCTGAGATCTGAGATTGACGTACAGTAGTCATGTTATAGTAGCCACGTCACTGATCTGAGATCTGAGATTGACGTACAGTAGTCATGTTATAGTAGCCACGTCACTGCTCTGAGATCTGAGATTGACGTACAGTAGTCATGTTATGGTAGCCACGTACTCCTGTGGAACTAGATTGAGGTTAAAATGAAGGTTTGACATAGACATGTTTTCATGTGGAACTAGATTGGGGTTAAGATGAAGGTTTGACATAGACACGTTTTCATGTGGAACTAGATTGGGGTTAAGATGAAGGTTTGACATAGACATGTACTCCAGTGGGACTAATGTAGTTGAGGAATTACTCCTGTGGAACTAGATTGGGGTTAAGATGAAGGTTTGACATAGACATGTACTCCAGTGGGACTAATGTAGTTGAGGAATTACTCCTGTGGAACTAGATTGGGGTTAAGATGAAGGTTTGACATAGACACGTTTTCATGTGGAACTAGATTGGGGTTAAGATGAAGGTTTGACATAGACATGTACTCCAGTGGGACTAGATTGGGGTTAAGATGAAGGTTTGACATAGACAAGTTTTCATGTGGAACTAGATTGGGGTTAAAATGAAGGTTTGACATAGACACGTTTTCATGTGGAACTAGATTGGGGTTAAGATGAAGGTTTGACATAGACACGTTTTCATGTGGAACTAGATTGGGGTTAAGATGAAGGTTTGACATAGACATGTACTCCAGTGGGACTAATGTAGTTGAGGAATTACTCCTGTGGAAGTAGATTGGGGTTAAGATGAAGGTTTGACATAGACATGTACTCCAGTGGGACTAATGTAGTTGAGGAATTACTCCTGTGGAAGTAGATTGGGGTTAAGATGAAGGTTTGACATAGACACGTACTCCAGTGGGACTAATGTAGTTGAGGAATTACTCCTGTGGAACTAGATTGGGGTTAAGATGAAGGTTTGACATAGACACGTTTTCATGTGGAACTAGATTGGGGTTAAGATGAAGGTTTGACATAGACATGTACTCCAGTGGGACTAATGTAGTTGAGGAATTACTCCTGTGGAACTAGATTGGGGTTAAGATGAAGGTTTGACATAGACACGTACTCCAGTGGGACTAATGTAGTTGAGGAATTACTCCTGTGGAAGTAGATTGGGGTTAAGATGAAGGTTTGACATAGACACGTACTCCAGTGGGACTAATGTAGTTGAGGAATTACTCCAGTGGGACTAATGTAGTTGAGGAATTACTCCTGTGGAACTAGATTGGGGTTAAGATGAAGGTTTGACATAGACATGTACTCCAGTGGGACTAATGTAGTTGAGGAATTACTCCTGTGGAACTAGATTGGGGTTAAGATGAAGGTTTGACATAGACACGTACTCCAGTGGGACTAATGTAGTTGAGGAATTACTCCTGTGGGATATCAACAAGATCTCATTGTTTTACAAAATTTGACATCAGATTCCGATGTTTTAACCCAACGTTTCTCCAAAGTTCTAATTTCGATGTTTCTCCAAACTTATTCAACAGTCCATCCATGTGTGAGGACGTCGGGAGATGACGTGGAAACCGTCCACTAGGGGGCAACAGTGAGCGCTGTTACCTTCAAATAGGTTTTGTTTTTTTCTAGGGCGTTTTGGACGGGGATGGAGGATGGGTGTAATCCAGCGATAGACAGCTGTTTTTTTTTTTTTTTTTTGCTTTAAGGCTATCCCAAAACCTTAACTCTTACCTTAACCATTCAGAGTTAATGCCTAACCTTTAAAAAAATGTGGATTTAATTCATAAAATTAATCTTGGAACGATACAGAGAAGTAACCAAACACTTTAAAATTTGACGTTTGGAAGAACTTTTAAATTTGACGGTTTGAGGAACATTGATGAACGTCTAATTCTGACGTGAGAGTGTGAGAGCTGGTTGACCATGACTGTCTTCAAAACATTGTTTAATTTACGCAAAGGCATTTTTCTACATTCGCTATAATGGGGGCTCCTTTTTTCTGCTAACAACGCCTGCAGTACCGCAGTCAACCTTGAACTCCTGTAGCGTCAATGAGAGGGGACAGTTATTGTCCCCTTGGTTACACCACACAGACAAACATTAACCTCTTGAAGCTAGGGGGCACTATTTTTATGTTTGGAAAAATATCGTTCCCAAAGTAAACGGTCTATTTCTCAGGACCAGATGCTAGAATATGCATATAATTGACATATTAGGATAGAAAACACTCTAAAGTTTCCAAAACTGTCAGAATTTTGTCTGTGAGTTAAACAGAACTGATATTGCAGGCTAAAACCTGAGGAAAATCCGATCAGGAAGTGCCCCTGTTTTGGAAACTGCTCTGTTGTTATGCATCCCTACTGCCCATTTAAAGGAATATCAACCAGATTGTGTGTTTTACACAATATTGCACTTGTGATTTCATGAATATGAATATTTTCTAGTAATATTATTTGACTGTGGCGCTATGCTATTCAACGTTGCTGATGACAATTATACCAGATCCGGGATGGGTGGTTCAGAGTTAACAATACCCTGACTAAAATACTGAAAACATCGGATCACTACATCTTACTTTTTCCTCTCCCCTTGGGAAAGAAAAATACACGGAACAACAGTAGAAATACAACAATTTCAAAGATTTTACTGAGTTACAGTTCAAATAAGGAAATCAGTCAATTTAATAAATTCATTAGGCCCTAATCTATTGATGTCACATGACTGGGCAGGGGTGCAGCCATGGGTGGGCCTGGGAGGGCATAGGCCCACCCACTTGGTAGCCAATCAGAATTAGTTTTTCCCCCAACAAAATGGCAGACAGAAAACAGACAGAAATACTCCTCAATACCCATGGCGTGCACAGACCATATTGTCTCTGGCACAGCCCCACATGCTGCGATTTGTAAACAAACCAAAAAGCCATGTGTCAGGGTAGCTTCGCTAATCGCTACGGAGCACAGCACACACTCCCCCCTCCCCGTCCGTCCCCCCAAAAATATTTTGTCGGCCCTTGTTATTTTGTTGTTTGCTGTATCATGCTTTGTTTACCATTACACAATCAATTGATGTTAAATGCCGGAATGTAATTTTCTCTTGTAGCATTTGCTTAAACTCGGCGGAACTTGATGTGCGACAGAGTCATTCGTGTAGAAATGAACCGACCAAATTCTCTTTGAGTCCAAGTTGTTTTGTCATTTTGGTCTGCGGCTGTACATGTACACGTTGGGCATTTAGCAGACACTTTCTGCTGAGAGCTCCTTCAGTCAGTACATTCAACTAAGGTGGGTAAACAACCACATGTTTAAAAAAAAAAAAAAGTATGACGTTCATGTGACCATTACTGAGAATGTTGTTGTAGTTCAACTGGACTGTAGGTTAATTCACTGTACCTTGAACCCTGCTGGGTCCTGGAGCTGGTCGGAGAATCTCATTGGATGAGCAAGAAGCGGATGGGTAAATCAGAGCTGAACGCTTCATACTGAAATCCCTCACTATACCATTGTTAAAATTGGAAATAAACTTTTGAAATGTGAAGAAGTGTTTTTATTCATTTAGTAGTTACGATGAACACATACCAAAAGAACTACAACTGACACATTGGATTCATTGAGGAGGTATTGGTTTTAATTGAGTTCAAACATGAGTATATTTTGTCAATCTGGCATAATCATTTCTAATTATTATTTCCTCAATTAAATAGTATTTTAAAAACACAAATAAATAGATCTGTACTTATAATTTCATTTAAAACATAACATGTTTTCATTAGGTGTAACTACTGTCCATAATAACGTGTTTCCATTTGAAATAACTACTGTCCAAAATAACCTGTTTCCATTAGGTGTAACTACTGTCCATAATAACCTGTTTCCATTTGAAATAACTACTGTCCATAATAACCTGTTTCCATTTGAAATAACTACTGTCCAAAATAACCTGTTTCCATTAGGTGTAACTACTGTCCATAATAACCTGTTTACATTAGGTGTAACTACTGTCCATAATAACCTGTTTCCATTAGGTGTAACTACTGTCCAAAATAACCTGTTTCCATTAGGTGTAACTACTGTCCATAATAACCTGTTTCAATTAGGTGTAACTACTGTCCAAAATAACCTGGTTCCATTAGGTGTAACTACTGTCCAAAATAACCTGTTTCCATTAGGTGTAACTACAGTCCATAATAACCTGTTTCCATTAGGTGTAACTACTGTCCATAATAACCTATTTCCATTAGGTGTAACTACTGTCCATAATAACCTGTTTCCATTAGGTGTAACTACAGTCCATAATAACCTGTTTCCATTAGGTGTAGGTACAGTCCATAATAACCTGTTTCCATTAGGTGTAACTACTGTCCATAATAACCTGTTTCCATTAGGTGTAACTATAGTCCATAATAACCTGTTTCCATTAGGTGTAACTACAGTCCATAATAACCTGTTTCCATTAGGTGTAACTACTGTCCAAAATAACCTGTTTTCATTAGGTGTAACTACTGTCCATAATAACCTGTTTCCATTATGTAACTACTGTCCATAATAACCTGTTTCCATTAGGTGTAACTACTGTCCAAAATAACCTGTTTTCATTAGGTGTAACTACTGTCCATAATAACCTGTTTCCATTAGGTGTAACTACAGTCCATAATAACCTGTTTCCATTAGGTGTAACTACAGTCCATAATAACCTGTTTCCATTATGTAACTACTGTCCATAATAACCTGTTTCCATTATGTAACTACTGTCCATAATAACCTGTTTCCATTATGTAACTACTGTCCATAATAACCTGTTTCCATGATGTAACTACTGGCCAAAATAACCTGTTTCCATTAGGTGTAACTACAGTCCATAATAACCTGTTTCCATTAGGTGTAACTACTGTCCATAATAACCTGTTTCCATTATGTAACTACTGTCCATAATAACCTGTTTCCATTATGTAACTACTGTCCATAATAACCTGTTTCAATTAGGTGTAACTACTGGCCAAAATAACCTGTTTCCATTAGGTGTAACTACTGTCCATAATAACCTGTTTCCATTAGGTGTAACTACTGGCCAAAAATAACCTGTTTCCATTAGGTGTAACTACTGTCCATAATAACCTGTTTCCATTAGGTGTAACTACAGTCCATAATAACCTGTTTCCATTAGGTGTAACTACTGGCCAAAATAACCTGTTTCCATTAGGTGTAACTACTGTCCATAATAACCTGTTTCCATTAGGTGTAACTACTGTCCATAATAACCTGTTTCCATTAGGTGTAACTACAGTCCATAATAACCTGTTTCCATTAGGTGTAACTACAGTCCATAATAACCTGTTTCCATTAGGTGTAACTACTGTCCATAATAACCTGTTTCTATGAGGTGTAACTACTGTCCATAATAACCTGTTTCCATTAGGTGTAACTACAGTCCATAATAACCTGTTTCCATTAGGTGTAACTACTGTCCATAATAACCTGTTTCCATTAGGTGTAACTACTGTCCATAATAACCTGTTTCCATTAGGTGTAACTACAGTCCATAATAACCTGTTTCCATTATGTAACTACTGTCCATAATAACCTGTTTCCATTAGGTGTAACTACAGTCCATAATAACCTGTTTCCATTAGGTGTAACTACAGTCCATAATAACCTGTTTCCATTAGGTGTAACTACTGTCCATAATAACCTGTTTCTATGAGGTGTAACTACTGTCCATAATAACCTGTTTCCATTAGGTGTAACTACAGTCCATAATAACCTGTTTCCATTAGGTGTAACTACTGTCCATAATAACCTGTTTCCATTAGGTGTAACTACTGTCCATAATAACCTGTTTCCATTAGGTGTAACTACAGTCCATAATAACCTGTTTCCATTATGTAACTACTGTCCATAATAACCTGTTTCCATTAGGTGTAACTACTGGCCAAAATTGAATTAAGTCATTTTTTTGTGCAGCTAACAGTAACTAGTACAAGGCGAAGGACCATCCACTCTCCTCCTCCCTCTTCTGAAATGGAATTGAATAATCAAGGATTAATACAGAGTTTAGCGGTAATACTGGAGTTTTACCGGTGAAGCTAAAAGCTAGCTAAGCTACTCCCTGGACCAATAAAGCTAGCTAGCTAAGCTACTCCCTGGACCAATAAAGCTAGCTAGCTAAGCTACTCCCTGGACCAATAAAGCTAGCTAGATAAGCTACTCCCTGGACCAATAAAGCTAGCTAGCTAAGCTACTCCCTGGACCAATAAAGCTAGCTACAAGTAAATATGATCAACTGTGGATAATTGGTTCCAAAGTTGTTTCAAGGTTAAGATGACCTGTAACTAGGCTTGCTCTCTCTCTCTGTGTGCGTGCGTGCGTGCGTATACAGTCAAGACAGTGCTGTGGGACCACTGTGTGCGTCAATGCCTGCGTCAAGCCACCATGATTGTTCAGCCTTGTTGTAGTTCTGATTCTACTCTACTTGAACTAGGTGGTGGAAGGATTTTAGCAGGGGTTGGACAATCACGGATGATGATTTGCATTTTTTGGAGGGGCAGGGGGGAAGAGAGAATCCTCTTTCTCCATTTTCTGGGCATATGTGAGTTATGATGTTCTTTACAGTGACTTAAGCCTACTTAAACAATAAGCTACTCAGATGAATGTAGACACTGCATTTCACTGTACAGAGAGGCTGGATTGCTGTTGTCTGTTGACTCCTGGGAACACAGACACAAAGAAGGAGTTAGTGAAAAGTCACATTGTCTCTCTGGCACGGATCAATGTATAGCCTAAATTCTATAAACTTGACAATGAGATACAATGACACACTCAAAACATTCTCCGTGGAGAGAAAGGCGTCTGTCTGACCTCGGTTTACTTCTGTGGCTAGTCAGAGCAGAGGGAGGCTGGGATGAGTAGCCTAAAGAGAAAATGGCGCGTATAGGCAACTATAATATTACTGCTCACCTCTGGTCTTCTGGTCCCTCTTAGATAGAATGTTACTCTGCTAAACACAGAAGTGCAGAATGGAGGATCCAGGCTGTATCACATCCGGCTGTGATCGGGAGTCCCATAAGGCGGCACACATAAGGCGGCCCAGCGTCGTCCAGGTTTGGCCTGGGTAGGCCAAAAATACCAATTTATAAGTTACTAATGTGTTCTTAATAACTGACTTAGTTAAATAAAAGGTACAAAAAAATAAAAATAAATATTAAAAAACATTGTCCAGCAAGCACATCTAGGTTTGTTACTGTAGAGACACCTTACAGTTTTGGAGACAGGTTTGTATAGGTCTCTATAGGGCTCTATGGGCTCAGGTCAAAAGTAGTGTACCCTATTCTCTATAGGGCTCTATGGGCTCAGGTCAAAAGTAGTGTACCCTATTCCCTATAGGGCTATATGGGCTCAGGTCAAAAGTAGTGTACCCTATTCTCTATAGGGCTCTATGGGCTCAGGTCAAAAGTAGTGTACCCTATTCCCTATAGGGCTATATGGGCTCAGGTCAAAAGTAGTGTACCCTATTCTCTATAGGGCTCTATGGGCTCAGGTCAAAAGTAGTGTACCCTATTCCCTATAGGGCTATATGGGCTCAGGTCAAAATTAGTGTACCCTATTCCCTATATTGCTCTATGTGCTCAGGTCAAAAGTAGTGTACCCTGTTCCCTACAGGGCTATATGGGCTCAGGTCAAATGTAGTGTACCCTATTCCCTACAGGGATCTAGTCAAAAGTAGTGTACCCTATTCCCTACAGGGCTATATGGGCTCAGGTCAAATGTAGTGTACCCTATTCCCTACAGGGCTCTAGTCAAAAGTAGTGTACCCTATTCCCTATAGGACTATATGGGCTCAGGTCAAAAGTAGTGTACCCTATTCCCTACAGGGCTCTAGTCAAAAGTAGTGTACCCTATTCCCTATAGGACTATATGGGCTCTAGTCAAAAGTAGTGTACCCTATTCCCTATAGGACTATATGGGCTCAGGTCAAAAGTAGTGTACCCTATTCCCTACAGGGCTATATGGGCTCAGGTCAAAAGTAGTGTACCCTATTCCCTACAGGGCTCTGGTCTAAAGTAGTGTACCCTATTCCCTACAGGGCTCTAGTCTAAAGTAGTGTACCCTATTCCCTACTGGGCTCTGGTCTAAAGTAGTGTGCCCTATTCCCTACAGGGCTCTGGTCTAAAGTAGTCTGCCCTATTCCCTACAGGGCTCTAGTCTAAAGTAGTGTACCCTATTCCCTACATGACTTAAATCAGAAAGAATTGACATGTCATTGACACAGACTTCTACAAAGTTCCTACTTCAAACTAAATCATATATAATACTTTGACTTAGGGACATCATGGATAAGTTAACTGACTTGCCCAGTTAAATAAAGGTAAAATTTAAATTTAAATGGATAAGCGCTGGGCATCGATTTTCATCGGCGTTGAAAGTATGGGTACGTTAAAAGTGAGGTCGTGTAGGAGAGATTAAAAAGGTGTGTACAATGATACTCTGTTTATATAGTCTGTGAGAGTGTGTCGTAACAATGTGTGGAGCTAAGATTCCTAACCTCTGAGAAACGTCAAGGAAACCTGTTGTTTCACAGCGGAGAGCAGTCTCATGCAGACCCGACCTGCATGTATGTGTTTTTGTTCGCCACGGACCAGGTTGTGTAATGGTCTTACATACCTGGAAATCTTAGCAATCTTTTCCCAGGAACATTATGACCCCCACAAAAAAACAAAAAAAACATTTTTCAACACACGCACGATTCTGAGAATTCTTCACGGTATGTCGCTGTGTTGAAAATGCTCTTATCAAAAATCGGCATGTTTGTTCATTTTGTGGATGTTTTTCGTAACCTGGAGCCCCGCCTTCCACAAGGTGATAAGTGTGAGGCTCGGGTTCATTCCTTCAATTAGTCAGCCCTTCACCTCGATGTGAACTGGAACGATTCACACTACTGAAACAAACAATTGGAAAACGAGACCGTCTTTCGTTTGCACCAACTAAACTGTCCCGTAGTGGTGGAGCTCACCCCCTGGACGTTGTGTGCTGAAGTTTGTTCTCGTAAGTTTTCTAATAAACAAATGAGTTATTCTTCAAGTAAGATGGCTAAGGAAACGACCGGGACGACGACGGCTAGGCCCGGACCGAGGTGTAGGAAGTGGAGATAGAGCAAATGTCTTGTCTGCCTGGGAGTGGGGTAAGCTGCCTACACCTAACCTGGCTCTCCTGTGCTATGTCGTCGGTTACGGAAGGCTACTCGAAAACAGAGGGTGTCAGATACTCTTGACACCCATTCCAAATGGGAAATACAAATATGGGCTCATGCGCACAATGCAATAGCACTATAAAACATCCTTCTCCAGACACCCACATACAGGTCGAAAAATCCCTGTTAAGGGGATCATCTCATGCAAGACCAAACGAGTAATCTATCTCGTCACCTGTTCGTGTGGAAAAGCCTAAGTAGGACAAACGAAAAGACAATTAAAACAACACATAGCTGAATACAGCAGCTCAATCGGGTGTAAGAACATAGCAGCTCACTTTGTTGAAGCTAACCATCCTATCTCCTCCCTCAAATACACAGGCATTGGACATGTTGCTCTACCAAGGAGAGGAGGTAACATCGAGATCCTACTACTTCTAAAATGGATTTAAAAAAAATCCTCATCCATCTACACACAATACCCCATAATGACATCACAATACCCCATAATGACATCACAATAGCCCATAATGACATCACAATAGCCCATAATGACATCCCAATAGCCCATAATGGCATCACAATAGCCCATAATGACATCACAATACCCCATAATGACATCACAATACCCCATAATGACATCACAATAGCCCATAATGACATCACAATAGCCCATAATGACATCACAATAGCCCATAATGACAAAGTGAAAACAGGTTTTAAGACATTTTTGCAAATGCATTAAAAATAAAAAAAACAGAAATACCTTATTTATATAAGTATTCAGACCCTTTGCTATGAGAGTTGAAACTTGAGCTCAGGTGCAACCTGTTTTCATTGATCATCCTTGAGTTGTTTCTACAACTTGATTGGAGTCCACCTGTGGTAAATTCAATTGAAGTTCAATTGAAGTCAAAACTGTAACTCGGCCACTCAGGAACAGTCACTGTCTTCTTGGTAAGCAACTCCAGTGTAGATTTGGCCTTGTGTTTTAGGTTATTATCCTGCTGAAAGGTGAATTCATATCCTAGTGTCTGGTAGAAAGCAGACTGAACCAGGTTTTCCTCTAGGATTTTGCCTATGTTTAGCTCCATTCCGTTTTTTTTGTTATCCTGAAAAACTCCCATCCTTAACGATTACAAGCATACCCATAACATGATGCAGGCACCACAATGCTTGAAAATATGGAGAGCGGTACTCAGTAATGTGTTGTATGGTATTTGTATTTATTATGGATGCCAAGGCAGCAGCTACTCTTCCTGGTGTCCAGCAAAATTAATGCAGTTTATACAATTTCAATTTGATAAACATTGACAGATTTCACAGCACACTGTGTGCCCTCAGGCCCCTACTCCACCACTACCACATATCTACAGCACTAAATCAATGTGTATGTGTGTGTATAGTGCATATGTTATCGTGTGTGTGTGTGTGTATGTCAACAGAAGTTAGAAATAACAAAATATTCACTTACCTTTGATGATCTTCATTAGAAGGCACTCCCAGGAATCCCAGTTCGACAATAAATTACTGATTTGTTCCATAAAGTTCCATAAAGTCCATAATTTATGTCCAAATAGCCACTTGCTGTTAGTGTGTTCAGCCCAGTAATCCATCTTCATGAGGCGCGAGCACTTCGTCCAGACAAAAACTAGAAAAGTTCCGTTACAGGTCGTAGAAACAAGTCAAACGATGTATAGGATCAATCGTTAGGATGTTTTTAACATAAAACATCAATAATGTTCCAACCGGAGAATTCCTATGTCTGAAGAAAAGCACTGGAACAAGAGGTAACTCTGTCAGGAGCGCGCGTCACGAGCCTGAGACACTCTGCCAGACCACTAACTCAAACAGCTCTCATGAGCCTCCCCCTTTATCCTCATTCAAGTTTCTAAAGACGGTTGACATCTAGTGGAAGTTGCAGGAAGTGCAACTTTATCCATATCCCACTGTGTATTCGGTAGGCCAAGCTTTGAAAAAACAACAAACCTCAGATGTCCCACTTCCTGGTTGGATTTTTCTCAGGTTTTTGCCTGTCATATGAGTTCTGTTATACTCACAGACATCATTAAAACAGTTTTAAAAACTCCAGAGTGTTTTCTATCCAATACTACTAATAATATGCATGTATAAGCAATCTAGGACAGAGTAGGAGGCAGTTCACTCTGGGCACGCTATTCATCCAAAAGTGAAAATGCTGCCCCCAATCCCAAAAAGGTTAAAAAAAAACACCCTCTGTGTAACTGTTAGACGAGTAACACTCTTTATTCACATTAAAGCAGGGGTTGCAAAGCCATAACACATACGTTTTTCCGGGAGCAGACTATGATCGATAATGTCAAAAGCTGCACTGAAGTTTAACAAGATTTGCCCCAGACATAACATTCGTATTCAGGACAAAATATGAATGGCTTTTCCACGCTGTTTGCAGTATTACTTTAGTACCTTGTTGAAAACAAGATGCATGGTTTGGAATATTTTAATTCTATTCAGGCTTCCTTCTTTTCACTCAGTCATTTAGGTTAATATTGTAGAGTCATTTCAATGATGTTGATCCATCCTCAGTTTTCTCCTATCACAGCCATTAAACTCTAACTGTTTTAAAGTCAGCTCAGTGAAATCCCTGAGCGGTTTCCTTCCTCTCTGGCAACTACATTTGGAAGGACGCCTGTATCTTTGTAGTGACTGGGTGTATTGATACACCATCCAAAGTTTAATTAATAACTTTACCATGTTCAAACAGATGTTGAATGTCTCCTTTAAAAAAAAATAGTTTCCCATCTACCAATAGGTGACCTTCTTTGCAAGGCATTGGGAAAACCTCCCTTGTCTTTGTGGTTGAATCTGTGTTTGAAATGCACTGTTCAACTGAGGGAGCTTATAGATAATTGTATGTGTGGGGTACAGAGATGAGGTCGTTGTTCGTGTTAAACACTATGATTAGTGTTTGTAAAGCCTACAGGGAGAGGAGTGGACAGGTATAGAAAACAGATACATAGTTGACAAAGATACAAAAGAGCAAAATGAGATAATCTGTATATAAGATAAGTAAGATAATAAGATTGTAAGATACCCAAGTGAGAGAGGGGTGTGAAGTCCTCCTCTCTTTCCTTGAAGAACTCTGCAGAACAGTCATTTGTTTCGGTGACATTTCTTTGTCTTGCGACAAAACCGCCAGTGAAAACATCACAGCTGCCGCTAAGAAACCAGGGGAGGCTGAAGAACTAACTAATAATTGCAAATTGCCTTGCTGAGGTGGAGAGCACACCTCCCTGTACTAATTGCTGATTGACTAGGAGAGGATAAACAACCCTCCCCTCCAATACAGTCACACATTCCCCGGCCTCTTGATCCTGGTTGACGTGTTAACAATCATCTGCAAGTTAAAAACAGTCAGCAGTTCATACAGCAAGTAGTCTACTGGGAAAACAGGCAGCGGTTCACACAGCAAGTAGTCTACTGGGAAAACGGGCAGAACTTAAAGTAGATGGACCTAGCTAGGGAAAACTACTAGACCAAGGTACTAGACCACAACAGATAAAGACCACAAAAAAATATACTTATCACTCCTATCCTTCCTGAAACTAGACCTGGTCTCTCTCCTGAAACTAGACCCGGTCTCTCTCCTGAAACTACACCTGGTCTCTCTCCTGAAACTAGACCTGGTCTCTCTCCTGAAACTAGACCCGGTCTCTCTCCTGAAACTAGACCCGGTCTCTCTCCTGAAACTAGACCCGGTCTCGCTCCTGAAACTAGACCCGGTCTCTCTCCTGACACTAGACCTGCTCTCGCTCCTGAAACTAGACCTGTTCTCTCTCCTGAAACTAGACCTGTTCTCTCTCCTGAAACTAGACCTGGTCTCTCACCTGAAACTAGACCTTGTCTCGTACCTGAAACTAGGCCTGGTCTCTCTCCTGAATCTAAAACTGGTCTCTCACCTGAAACTAGACCTGGTCTCTCACCTGAAACCAGACCTGGTCTCTCACCTGAAACCAGACCTGTTCTCTCACCTGAAACCAGACCTGGTCTCTCACCTGAAACCAGACCTGGTCTCTCACCTGAAACTAGACCTGGTCTCTCACCTGAAATCAGACATGGTCTCTCACCTGAAACCAGACATGGTCTCTCACCTGAAACCAGACATGGTCTTTCTCCTGAAACTAGACATGGTCTCTCTCCTGAAACTAAAACTGGTCTCTCTCCTGAAACTAGACATGGTCTCTCTCCTGAAACTAGACCTGGTCTCTCTCCTGAAACTAGACCTGGTCTCTCTCCTGAAACTAGACCTGGTCTCTGTCCTGAAACTAGATCTGGTCTCTCTCCTGAAACCAGACCTGGTCACTCACCTGAAACCAGACCTGGTCTCTCTCCTGAAACCAGACCTGGTCTCTCTCCTGAAACCAGACATGGTTTCTCTCCTGAAACTAGACCTGGTCTCTCTCCTGAATCTAGATCTGGTCTCTCTCCTGAAACTAGACCTGGTCTCGCTCCTGAAACTAGACCTGGTCTCTCTCCTGAAACTAGACCTGGTCTCTCTCCTGAAACTAGACCTGGTCTCTCTCCTGAAACTAGACCTGGTCTTTCTCCTTTAGGCCCTGAAGATCTGAGACTAAATAAAGACAATGCAGTGACAGATACACTGTGACAGATACACTGTGACAGATACACTGTGACACTGTCTGAACTACACACACCAGTGGAGGCTGGTTGGAGGAGCTACAGGAGGACGGCTCATTGTAATGGCTTGATGGAACGATATCAAAAACACCTCCTCACCACTCCCCTCCTCACCCCTCTTCACCCCTCCCATCCCCACCTCTCCCATCCTCACCCCTCCCCTCCTCACCCCTGATTACCCCTCAACACCCCTCCTCACTCCTCCCATCCCCACCTCTCCCCTCCTCACCCCTCCCCTCCTCTCCCATCCTCACCTATCCACACCTCTCCCTTCCCCTCCCCTCCTCACCCCTCCCATCCCCACCCCTGATTACCCCTCATCACCCCTCCTCATCCCTCCCATCCCCACCTCGCCCCTCCACACCCCTCCCATCCTCACCTATCCCCACCTCTCCCATCCTCACCCCCCCCTCACCCCTACCCTCCCCTCCTCACCCCTCCCCACCTCTCCCCTCCCCACCCCTCCCATCCTCACCCCTCCCCACCACTCCCCTCTTCTCCCATCCTCACCCCTCCCCACCCCTACTCACCCCTCCCCTCTTCTCCCATCCTCACCCCTCCCCACCCCTACTCACCCCTCCCCTCCTCTCCCCTCCTCACCCCTCCCCACCTCTCCTCACCCCTCCCCTCCCCACCTCTCCTCACCCCTCCCATCCTCACCTCACCCCTCCCCACCCCTCCTCACCCCTCCCACAGCGTGCTCTACTGCTCTGTATAATCTCCCTTCGCCGTAAGGCCTCTTAAATTCCCCAGACACGTCCCACAGAGAATGGCCGCTCTGTTCCCCAGACATCAATCAGAGGCCCCCTGAAAACCTGTTTCACGCTCTCTACCGCCACCTCTAACTCTGATCAGCTCGCCGGCCCGGGACAACCGCCCTACCATTCTGGACTCCTAGAAGCTGAGCGCTGTGGTCGTTGCCAGTTTCCATGGTTCCCCCCAGTCAAAAGGAGGTTCTTTCTCCGCAGGAGAGCCAGAGAATGCTGCTGTGACTCCGGCGGAGGGGTGCTGCGGGGCACAGTGTAGCAGCAGGGAGGGACAAACACACACGCCTACACACACACACACACATACACACACACACACACACACACACACACACACACACACACACACACACACACACACACACACACACACACTGGGGGAAACACATAGAAGCAGCATTTGGTGGTGTGGTTACTTGGCAGTATGCCACACATCAGCCAGGGAGGGTCTTCAGAGACTTCAGAGACTGACAGTGGGGGCTCACAGGGAGGGTCTTCAGAGACTGACAGTGGGGGCTCACAGGGAGGGTCTTCAGAGACTGACAGTGGAGGCTCACAGGGAGGGTCTTCAGAGACTGACAGTGGGGGCTCACAGGGAGGGTCTTCAGAGACTGACAGTGGAGGCTCACAGGGAGGGTCTTCAGAGACTGACAGTGGGGGCTCACAGGGATGGTCTTCAGAGGCTGACAGTGGAGGCTCACAGGGAGGGTCTTCAGAGACTGACAGTGGGGGCTCACAGGGAGGGTCTTCAGAGACTGACAGTGGGGGCTCACAGGGAGGGTCTTCAGAGACTGAGTGACTGACAGTGGGGGCTCACACTGGGTGACTGACAGTGGGTGCACAGACACACACACACACACACATACGCACGTGCACATGTTAGCACACACACACACACACACACACACACACTCATACACACACCCGTAAACAAATAAAACGCACTCACACACAACCCCCTCGTGCTAACAGAAGTGTATTTGTATGGAACTAAACATACAGATGTGAACACACGTCATACCTGGACGGTATCCCTGGCAACTCCTGGAAACCGTGAGCCGTTAAAGTGTCATGACCGGAGGTCAGATTCCATATGACCGTTGAGTCAAGTAACTAGGGTTCTCAGAAACTGTACTCTGATGCCGCCGGTGGTCAATAGCAGCCTACCAAACTTGCTAACGGCAAGTCGCTAATGGCCTGCTACTCGGTGCTCTATTGTCCCTCTAAATCAGTCTGACATTAAAGCAAATAACTGAAAATCAAGTCCAACACTTCAACGAGAGCCCTGGCATTCAGAGTTAGAGCGGAATAGGATCACTTGTTGTGTAACGAGAGACAGCTCCTCATAGCTGGTTGATGGAATGAAATACGTATTCCTATAAGCCCATGTTGCGCAACATGTTTATAGACTATGATTTGCAATGGCATGAGAAAAACATAGTATGGATGGCTTCTAATAAAAAGAGGAGGATCCCATCAGCTTTCTATAGGCTAGGCCTACTATATTTATTTCTGAACTTTATTAATATTAAGCACATTGCTTTGCTCTACAACTGGAGTAGCCTACCTGGATGGCAAATGAACATTTTCTTATCATAATGACATGCATCATGTACCCTGTAGGCCTACATACCTTGACAAGGTTAGTATCACAACTAAAGCAGCTAAATCAAATCCAAAACGCAGCCTATAGGCCTAAGAGCCCTGGAATATGATTGGAGAGCCTTCGCCTATAGAGCCTAGTGAAACAAGATCCCTGGAATACGATTGGAGAGCCTTCGCCTATAGAGCCTAGTGAAACAAGATCCCTGGAATACGGTTGGAGAGCCTTCGCCTATAGAGCCTAGTGAAACAAGATCCCTGGAATACGGTTGGAGAGCCTTCGCCTATAGAGCCTAGTGAAACAAGTCCCCTGGAATACGGTTGGAGAGCCTTTAGTTTACAGAGCCAGGTGAAACAAGTCCCCTGGAATACGGTTGGAGAGCCTTTAGTTTACAGAGCCAGGTGAAACAAGTCCCCTGGAATACGGTTGGAGAGCCTTTAGTTTACAGAGCCAGGTGAAACAAGTCCCCTGGAATACGGTTGGAGAGCCTTTAGTTTACAGAGCCAGGTGAAACAAGTCCCCTGGAATACGGTTGGAGAGCCTTTAGTTTACAGAGCCAGGTGAAATAAGACCCCTGGAATAAGGTTGGAGAGCCTTTAGTTTACAGAGCCTAGTGAAACATGTGTTCTTGTAAGCCCAGTCATTGGGCAATCACGTGTGAAAATACAGTTTTGACTGGCTACTGTTTAAAAGAGGATCCCAGCTTTCTCATGCTGCTATGTGTATTGCTCAATTCTTCAAATTAAGCACATGAAATCCGCTTTACAAACAGTGTAGCCTACTTGGCATATTAAAAACTTAACCGCATGTAACCTTTCGTTTTTATTCAAGTGCCGGGTGGGCCGTTCTAAATCGAAAATAATTCCACACCTACAGAGCCAGTCAAAAGTTTGGACACATGCTGCTATATTTATTGCTCAATTCTTCATATTAAGCCCATGAAATCCGCTTTACAAACGGTGTAGCCTACTTGGCATATTAAAATATTAACTGCATGAAACCTACAGTTGTTATTCCATTCTAAATCAAAAATACAGTGCCTTGCGAAAGTATTCGGCCCCTTGAACTTTGCGACCTTTTGCCACATTTCAGGCTTCAAACATAAAGATATAAAACTGTATTTTTTTGTGAAGAATCAACAACAAGTGGGACACAATCATGAAGTGGAACGACATTTATTGGATATTTCAAACTTTTTTAACAAATCAAAAACTGAAAAATTGGGCGTGCAAAATTATTCAGCCCCCTTAAGTTAATACTTTGTAGCGCCACCTTTTGCTGCGATTACAGCTGTAAGTCGCTTGGGGTATGTCTCTATCAGTTTTGCACATCGAGAGACTGACATTTTTTCCCATTCCTCCTTGCAAAACAGCTCGAGCTCAGTGAGGTTGGATGGAGAGCATTTGTGAACAGCAGTTTTCAGTTCTTTCCACAGATTCTCGATTGGATTCAGGTCTGGACTTTGACTTGGCCATTCTAACACCTGGATATGTTTATTTTTGAACCATTCCATTGTAGATTTTGCTTTATGTTTTGGATCATTGTCTTGTTGGAAGACAAATCTCCGTCCCAGTCTCAGGTCTTTTGCAGACTCCATCAGGTTTTCTTCCAGAATGGTCCTGTATTTGGCTCCATCCATCTTCCCATCAATTTTAACCATCTTCCCTGTCCCTGCTGAAGAAAAGCAGGCCCAAACCATGATGCTGCCACCACCATGTTTGACAGTGGGGAGGGTGTGTTCAGCTGTGTTGCTTTTACGCCAAACATAACGTTTTGCATTGTTGCCAAAAAGTTCAATTTTGGTTTCATCTGACCAGAGCACCTTCTTCCACATGTTTGGTGTGTCTCCCAGGTGGCTTGTGGCAAACTTTAAACGACACTTTTTATGGATATCTTTAAGAAATGGCTTTCTTCTTGCCACTCTTCCATAAAGGCCAGATTTGTGCAATATATGACTGATTGTTGTCCTATGGACAGAGTCTCCCACCTCAGCTGTAGATCTCTGCAGTTCATCCAGAGTGATCATGTGCCTCTTGGCTGCATCTCTGATCAGTCTTCTCCTTGTATGAGCTGGAAGTTTAGAGGGACGGCCAGGTCTTGGTAGATTTGCAGTGGTCTGATACTCCTTCCATTTCAATATTATTGCTTGCACAGTGATCCTTGGGATGTTTAAAGCTTGGGAAATCTTTTTGTATCCAAATTCGGCTTTAAACTTCTTCACAACAGTATCTCGGACCTGCCTGGTGTGTTCCTTGTTCTTCATTATGCTCTCTGCGCTTTTAACGGACCTCTAAGACTATCACAGTGCAGGTGCATTTATACGGAGACTTGATTACACACAGGTGGATTGTATTTATCATCATTAGTCATTTAGGTCAACATTGGATCATTCAGAGATCCTCACTGAACTTCTGGAGAGTTTGCTGCACTGAAAGTAAAGGGGCTGAATAATTTTGCACGCCCAATTTTTCAGTTTTTGATTTGTTAAAAAAGTTTGAAATATCCAATAAATGTCGTTCCACTTCATGATTGTGTCCCACTTGTTGTTGATTCTTCACAAAAAAATACAGTTTTATATCTTTATGTTTGAAGCCTGAAATGTGGCAAAAGGTCGCAAAGTTCAAGGGGGCCGAATACTTTCGCAAGGCACTGTAATTCCACAAATACAGAACCAGTCCATTCTAAGGCTGCACACACTTCATCAGTCTCTCGTTCACAATTTTACAATCACTTCCTAATATTTTCACCCATCAGACTATTCTCAATTTAATCTGGTCTTTACATATAACCTACTAATATACAGTACCGTTCAAAAGTTTGGACACACCTACTCATTCAAGTATGTGTCTTCATTTTTTGTTATTTCCTACATGGTAGAATAATAGTGTAGACATCACAACTATGAAATAATAAACACATCTAAATATATTTTATATTTGTGATTCTTGAAAGTAGCCACCCTTTGTCTTGATGACAGCTTTGTACACTCTTGGCATTCTCTCAAACAGCTTCATGAGGTAGTCACCTGGATTTGCATTTCAATTAACAGGTGTGCCTTGTTAAAAGTACATTTGTGGAAATTCTTTCCTTCTTAATGCGTTTGAGGCCAATCAGTTGTGTTGTGACAAGGTAGGGGTGGTATACAGAATATAGCCCTATTTGGTAAAAAAACAAGTACATATTATGGCAAGAACAGCTCAAATAAGCAAAGATAAACGACGATATTATAATGGATTTATTGTGATGTTATAGGCTATATTAAAATGGATTTATTGTGATGTTATAGGCTATATTAAAATGGATTTATTGTGATGTTATAGGCTATATTAAATGGATTTATTGTGATGTTATAGGCTATATTAAAATGGATTTATTGTGATGTTATAGGCTATATTAAATGGATTTATTGTGATGTTATAGGCTATATTAAAATGGATTTATTGTGATGTTATAGGCTATATTAAAATGGATTTATTGTGATGTTATAGGCTATATTAAAATTGATTTATTGTGATGTTATAGGCTATATTAAATGGATTTATTGTGATGTTATAGGCTATATTAAAATGGATTTATTGTGATGTTATAGGCTATATTAAAATGGATTTATATTGATGTTATAGGCTATATTAAAATGGATTTATTGTGATGTTATAGGCTATATTAAAATGGATTTATTGTGATGTTATAGGCTATATTAAAATGGATATATTGTGATCTTATAGGCTATATTAAAATGGATTTATTGTGATGTTATAGGCTATATTAAATGGATGTATTGTGATGTTATAGGCTATATTAAATGGATTTATTGTGATGTTATAGGCTATATTAAATTGATTTATTGTGATGTTATAGGCTATATTAAAGGGATGTATTGTGATGTTATAGGCTATATTAAAATGGATTTATTGTGATGTTATAGGCTATATTAAAAGGATTTATTGTGATGTTATAGGCTATATTAAAATGGATTTATTGTGATGTTATAGGCTATATTAAAATTGATTTATTGTGATGTTATAGGCTATATTATAATGGATTTATTGTGATGTTATAGGCTATATTAAAATGGATTTATTGTGATGTTATAGGCTATATTAAATAATGGTTTTATTGTGATGTTATAGGCTATATTAAAATGGATTTACTGTGATGTTATAGGCTATATTAAAATGGATTTACTGTGATGTTATAGGCTATATTAAATGGATTTACTGTGATGTTATAGGCTATATTAAAATGGATTTATTGTGATGTTATAGGCTATATTAAAATGGATTTATTGTGATGTTATAGGCTATATTAAAATTGATTTATTGTGATGTTATAGGCTATATTTAATGGATTTATTGTGATGTTATAGGCTATATTAAAATGGATTTATTGTGATGTTATAGGCTATATTAAAATGGATTTATATTGATGTTATAGGCTATATTAAAATGGATTTATTGTGATCTTATAGGCTATATTAAAATGGATTTATTGTGATGTTATAGGCTATATTAAATGGATTTATTGTGATGTTATAGGCTATATTAAAATGGATTTATTGTGATGTTATAGGCTATATTAAATGGATTTATTGTTATGTTATAGGCTATATTAAATAATGTATTTATTGTGATGTTATAGGCTATATTAAAATATATTTATTGTGATGTTATAGGCTATATTAAAATGGATTTATTGTGATGTTATAGGCTATATTAAAATATATTTATTGTGATGTTATAGGCTATATTAAAATATATTTATTGTGATGTTATAGGCTATATTAAAATGGATTTATTGTGATGTTATAGGCTATATTAAATAATGGTTTTATTGTGATGTTATAGGCTATATTAAAATGGATTTACTGTGATGTTATAGGCTATATTAAAATGGATTTATTGTGATGTTATAGGCTATATTAAAATGGATTTATTGTGATGTTATAGGCTATATTAAAATGGATATATTGTGATGTTATAGGCTATATTAAATGGATTTATTGTGATGTTATAGGCTATATTAAATAATGGTTTTATTGTGATGTTATAGGCTATATTAAAATGGATTTACTGTGATGTTATAGGCTATATTAAAATGGATTTACTGTGATGTTATAGGCTATATTAAATGGATTTACTGTGATGTTATAGGCTATATTAAAATGGATTTATTGTGATGTTATAGGCTATATTAAAATGGATTTATTGTGATGTTATAGGCTATATTAAAATGGATTTATTGTGATGTTATAGGCTATATTAAAATGGATTTATTCAACTTTTTTTTTTAAATGTAGATGTTCCAAGGCTCCGTTGTAGGTGAAAACCTGAGCTGCTAAACATGTTTATGTTAATTAACAATCGAATACCGTGGGACCGGCGGGTATTTACATGACATTCAAAAGGTTGACGACATTTCACTCATGCAGGCACACTGTCTCTCACACTACCTCTCTAACCTACAGTAACCTCTCATACTTAGGTATTACTCATCTCTGTGAACACATCCCACTTAACACAGGTTAGAACACCTCACCTCCGACACACCCCTTAATCTCTGACACACCCCTTAAATGACTCAACGGGAAAAAGGACAGGACATGGTGACAGGACTAGAAATGTCCTTGTTTTTTTGAAAGAAAAGCACATTTTTTTTTGTACATCAAATAACAAGGACATTTCTAAGTGACCCCAAACTTTTGAAAGACAGTGTATATAAAATACACAGAAAGGATATAGACCTAGTCCAACAGGGCAGATAGGATGTAGGCCTAGTCCAACAGGGCAGATAGGATGTAGACCTAGTCCAACAGGGCAGATAGGATGTAGGCCTAGTCCATATAGCAGATCATACAACAAGGCAGATAGGATGTGGGCCTAGTCCATATAGCAGATCATACAACAAGGCAGATAGGATGTAGGCCTAGTCCATATAGCAGATCATACAAGGCAGATAGGATGTAGGCCTAGTCCATATAGCAGATCATACAACAAGGCAGATAGGATGTAGGCCTAGTCCATATAGCAGATCATACAACAAGGCAGATAGGATGTGGGCCTAGTCCATATAGCAGATCATACAAGGCAGATAGGATGTAGGCCTAGTCCATATAGCAGATCATACAACAAGGCAGATAGGATGTGGGCCTAGTCCATATAGCAGATCATACAAGGCAGATAGGATGTAGGCCTAGTCCATATAGCAGATCATACAACAAGGCAGATAGGATGTAGGCCTAGTCCATATAGCAGATCATACAACAAGGCAGATAGGATGTAGGCCTAGTCCATATAGCAGATCATACAACAAGGCAGATAGGATGTGGGCCTAGTCCATATAGCAGATCATACAACAAGGCAGATAGGATGTGGGCCTAGTCCATATAGCAGATCATACAAGGCAGATAGGATGTAGGCCTAGTCCATATAGCAGATCATACAACAAGGCAGATAGGATGTAGGCCTAGTCCATATAGCAGATCATACAAGGCAGATAGGATGTAGGCCTAGTCCATATAGCAGATCATACAACAAGGCAGATAGGATGTGGGCCTAGTCCATATAGCAGATCATACAAGGCAGATAGGATGTAGGCCTAGTCCATATAGCAGATCATACAACAAGGCAGATAGGATGTAGGCCTAGTCCATATAGCAGATCATACAAGGCAGATAGGATGTAGGCCTAGTCCATATAGCAGATCATACAACAAGGCAGATAGGATGTGTGGCCTAGTCCATATAGCAGATCATACAAGGCAGATAGGATGTGGGCCTAGTCCATATAGCAGATCATACAACAAGGCAGATAGGATGTGGGCCTAGTCCATATAGCAGATCATACAACAAGGCAGATAGGATGTGGGCCTAGTCCATATAGCAGATCATACAAGGCAGATAGGATGTGGGCCTAGTCCATATAGCAGATCATACAACAAGGCAGATAGGATGTGGGCCTAGTCCATATTGCAGATCATACAACAAGGCAGATAGGATGTGGGCCTAGTCCATATTGCAGATCATACAACAAGGCAGATAGGATGTGGGCCTAGTCCATATAGCAGATCATACAAGGCAGATAGGATGTGGGCCTAGTCCATATAGCAGATCATACAACAAGGCAGATAGGATGTGGGCCTAGTCCATATAGCAGATCATACAACAAGGCAGATAGGATGTGGGCCTAGTCCATATAGCAGATCATACAACAAGGCAGATAGGATGTAGGCCTAGTCCATATAGCAGATCATACAACAAGGCAGATAGGATGTGGGCCTAGTCCATATAGCAGATCATACAACAAGGCAGATAGGATGTGGGCCTAGTCCATATAGCAGATCATACAACAAGGCAGATAGGATGTGGGCCTAGTCCATATAGCAGATCATACAACAAGGCAGATAGGATGTGGGCCTAGTCCATATAGCAGATCATACAACAAGGCAGATAGGATGTGGGCCTAGTCCATATAGCAGATCATACAACAAGGCAGATAGGATGTGGGCCTAGTCCATATAGCAGATCATACAACAAGGCAGATAGGATGTGGGCCTAGTCCATATAGCAGATCATACAACAAGGCAGATAGGATGTGGGCCTAGTCCATATAGCAGATCATACAACAAGGCAGATAGGATGTGGGCCTAGTCCATATAGCAGATCATACAACAAGGCAGATAGGATGTAGGCCTAGTCCATATAGCAGATCATACAACAAGGCAGATAGGATGTGGGCCTAGTCCATATAGCAGATCATACAACAAGGCAGATAGGATGTGGGCCTAGTCCATATAGCAGATCATACAACAAGGCAGATAGGATGTGGGCCTAGTCCATATAGCAGATCATACAAGTCAGATAGGATGTGGTCCTAGTCCATATAGCAGATCATACAACAAGGCAGATAGGATGTGGGTCTAGTCCATATAGCAGATCATACAACAAGGCAGATAGGATGTAGGCCTAGTCCATATAGCAGATCATACAACAAGGCAGATAGGATGTGGGCCTAGTCCATATAGCAGATCATACAACAAGGCAGATAGGATGTGGGCCTAGTCCATATAGCAGATCATACAACAAGGCAGATAGGATGTAGGCCTAGTCCATATAGCAGATCATACAACAAGGCAGATAGGATGTGGGCCTAGTCCATATAGCAGATCATACAACAAGGCAGATAGGAGGTTATACAATAGGACAGGACAGATAGGAGGTTACACAACAGGACAGATAGGAGTTTATACAATAGGACAGGACAGATAGGAGGTTATAATAGGACAGGACAGATAGGAGGTTACACAACAGGACAGATAGGAGTTTATACAATAGGACAGGACAGATAGGAGGTTATAATAGGACAGGACAGATAGGAGGTTATAATAGGACAGGACAGATAGGAGGTTATAATAGGACAGGACAGATAGGAGGTTATAATAGGACAGGACAGATAGGAGGTTATAATAGGACAGGACAGATAGGAGGTTATACAATAGGACAGGACAGATAGGAGGTTATAATAGGACAGGACAGATAGGAGGTTACACAACAGGACAGATAGGAGTTTATACAATAGGACAGAGAAGGGAAATCCAAGTGAAAGTTATGATCCCTTATTGATGTCACCTGTTAAATCCACTTCAGTCAGTGTAGATGAAGGGGAGGAGACGGGGTTAAATAAGGATTTTTAAGCCTTGAGACAACTGAGGCATGGAATGTGTATGTGAGCCATTCAGAGGGTCAACGGGCAAGACAAAATATTGAAGTGCCTTTGAACGGGGTATGGTAGTAGGTGCCAGGCCGCACCGGTTTGTGTCAAGAACTGCAACGCTGCTGGGTTTGTCACACTCAACAGTTTCCTGTGTGTATCAAGAATGATCCACCACCCAAAGGACATCCAGTCAACTGGACACAACTGTGGGAAGCATTGGCGTCAACATGGGGCCAGCATCCCTGTGGCCCCGACGAATTGAGGCTGTTCTGGGGGGCACGAAGGGGGTGCAACTCGATGTTAGGAAGGTGTTCTTAATGTTTTGTAAATTCGGTGTATTTAGCTGGCTAGTTAGCCTTGAAGGCTTCGTTTGAATACTAGCAAGCTAGCTTGGTAACTTCAGGCTAAGCTGTTGGCTAGCTATACGGTTACTCAATATTAGGAAGGTTTTCCTAATGGTTTTGCGCACACAGTGTACAACTTCAACTATTCAATCCATTTGATCCCTACTTTAAAAGTCTAGATTTTCATTAGAAAAATTCTGCGTTCTT
The DNA here is from genome assembly GCF_057628025.1 of Oncorhynchus mykiss. Classification (NCBI taxonomy): domain Eukaryota; kingdom Metazoa; phylum Chordata; class Actinopteri; order Salmoniformes; family Salmonidae; genus Oncorhynchus; species Oncorhynchus mykiss. Next base: position 4,728,851 of record NC_143027.1, read on the forward strand.
TAAAGTAAAAAAAAACAAAAACGTTTAAATTAGTCATGTATGGGTTGACTCATAACCAGCAGTCCAGGTGGTTAGGTCTATATCCAGGGTGGAGGGCGGGCGAGTTTAAGGTCATGAAATGTGGATGAAGGGAGGTCCAGAAAAGTGATTTTTGGGAAAGAGGTGATTGTGAAGAGTTATAATAATTCGACAGTCACTAGATGGGGAGGGTTAAATACGTCAAGGGAACTGTAGCCTACTGTTCAGATGGGTTAAATGGACACTGACTGTAGGTCTATAACCTCTCACATAATCTAAATATTAACTTCTTCAGAATTAAGCATTTCTTGAAGTACAGTGATAAACCAAATGTAGGAACAGGAGCTGCGAAATACGATTAATTTATTTCAGCAACTTGAGAGAAAGCGAATCCACAGTTAGGGGCCGTCTGTAAAGGTGGCTTCTTTATCAGCGTCTTAAAAGCTGATAGTACACATACAATATGCATACAAACCTAACTGAAATCTTATCAGAAACATGTTGGGTCGTTTTCACAGGTTTCTGTTTCCTTACAACCGGTCAAAACGATGTCATTTGGACATTTTGCAGAGAAAAATCACCCTTTTTTTTGTTATTACATTTCCTCCCCGGTCCCTAAACGTCTTTGCTCCACGAAATAAGCAGAGATGACAGAGAAAGCTTTACCAACGTCTACTAGATTGAAGCGTTCATTGTATCGATTTATGACATTATTCTGGTGAGCAAGGGTTGATTTCGTCTTCTAGGACAACAAGTAATGACAGAAGAGAAGATGCATGTATCTATTTGTAGCCAAGTTGACAAACAAATAGCCTATCGAATTATCAGAAATTAAGTTTCAAGCAGGATTTCACGATCACATTTAGGTCCGGCAGTTGCGGATGGGTTACGAGCATCCAGGCTGGATGCGGTTGAACAAACAGTCACTAATATCAATGACGCTCCCGATATGCATTCCATCATAACCTTTTAAGCAGTATCATGGTATTATTACAGACTTTATATGGGTGGGAAAAAGACCACGCATCAGTACGCAGAAAATCCTTTCCCCTAAAGAAAGAGAGTTAAGACGGACACTAGTGGTGGTCCTGTATAACAAGACTTTATTTAACTAGGCAAGACAGTTAAGAACAAATTCTCATTTACAATGAAGGCCTGGGAACAGTGGGGTTAACTGCCTTGTTCAGGGGTATAACGACAGATTTTTACCTTGTCAGCTCGGGGGATTTGAACTTGCAACCTTTCAGTTACTAGTCCAACACTCGAACCACTAGGCTACCCTGCTGTGACTTTCCAGCTGCCAAGAATGACTCAGAACTGGAAAAGAGGATGTTGAGGTGAGGCGGGTTGGAAAGTGGTTTGAAAAGTGGTTTGAAAAGTGGTTTGACAATTACTTTAGGACGTTAAATATTCTATCCCAAAAAAGAGCCAATGATACAGAAATGAGGGACGTCAATCCAATTCTAGGCCATTCTAGGGCAGTGTGATTGTCAATTACATACAAGGATCAAAGAGTCTCTACATAGACCAAGATATGCTTCTGAATGGTAGAATCCTGCTATTGGAATGGGGAAGCAGTCAATCATTTGGGGGAAATGGATAAGAGAAGGAGTTCATACTCTGGGTGACCTGCACAAGAATTTGGTATTTTTGTCATTTGAAGAAATGGGGAATAAGTATAAACTGTGTAGTAATGAGGTATAGAGATATACTAATTAAAAGCTGTGTGATAATGAGGTATGGAGATATGCTAATTAAAGCTGTGTAATATTGAGGTATATGCTAATTAAAGCTGTGTAATATTGAGGTATATGCTAATTAAAGCTGTGTAATATTGAGGTATGTGTGTCAACACTAGGTGGTACCTTTATTTCAAAAGGCAACAATGTTGTAAAATATGTTTTTTCCCCGATCAATGTTTGGTATACATTGCCATCAGTATATACATATACATTCCTGCTACCAGTCCTGTTTACATGTATATCCCTAATAACCAGTCAGTTTTCAGCCATGTTTACACTACCAGTCACGTTTTATATATTAAACCCACTTCTGTAATGAACACAAGGGGAGACAGAGAGCTGGTTTCAAGCGCAGGGCACAGCAGGTGTTTATTGCAAAGGACCAGAGGAGGAGGCAGGTAGCTGGGTCCAGGGGCAGGTAGCTGGGTCCAGGGGCAGGCAGAAGGTCATACACAGGAGGAGGCAGATAGTTGGGTCCAGGGGCAGGCAGAAGGTCATACACAGGAGGAGGCAGGTAGCTGGTCATACACAGGAGGAGGCAGATAGTTGGGTCCAGGGGCAGGCAGAAGGTCATACGCAGGAGGAGGCAGGTAGCTGGGTCCAGGGGCAGGCAGAAGGTCATACACAGGAGGAGGCAGGTAGCTATATTCTTATTCTATATTCTTATTATTCTATATTCTATTTTTTGTTATTATTCTATATTATTATTCTATATTCTATATTATTATTCTATATTCTATATTATTATTCTATATTCTATATCATTCTATATTATTATTCTATATTCTATATCATTCTATATTATTATTCTATATTATTATTCTATATTATTATTCTATATTCTATATTATTATTCTATATTCTATATCATTCTATATTATTATTCTATATTCTATATCATTCTATATTATTATTCTATATTATTATTCTATATTCTATATCATTCTATATTATTATTCTATATTCTATATCATTCTATATTATTATTCTATATTATTATTCTATATTCTATATCATTCTATATTATTATTCTATATTCTATATTATTATTCTATATTATTATTCTATATTATTATTCTATATTCTATATTATTATTCTATATTCTATATCATTCTATATTATTATTCTATATTCTATATCATTCTATATTATTATTCTATATTATTATTCTATATTCTATATTCTATATTATTATTCTATATTATTATTCTATATTCTATATTATTATTCTATATTATTATTCTATATTATTATTCTATATTCTATATTCTATATTATTATTCTATATTATTATTCTATATTCTATATTCTATATTATTATTCTATATAATAATTCTACATTATTATTCTATATTCTATATTATTATTCTATATTCTATATTATTATTCTATATTCTATATTCTATATTATTATTCTATATCATTCTATATTATTATTCTATATTATTATTCTATATTCTATATTATTATTCTATATTATTATTCTATATTCTATATTATTATTCTATATTATTATTCTATATTATTATTCTATATTCTATATTCTATATTATTATTCTATATTCTATATTATTATTCTATATTATTATTCTATATTCTATATTATTATTCTATATTCTATATTATTATTCTATATTCTATATTATTATTCTATATTATTATTCTATATTCTATATTATTATTCTATATTATTATTCTATATTCTATATTCTATATTATTATTCTATATTCTATATTATTATTCTATATTATTATTCTATATTATTATTCTATATTATTATTCTATATTATTATTCTATATTCTATATTCTATATTATTATTCTATATTATTATTCTATATTATTATTCTATATTATTATTCTATATTATTATTCTATATTATTATTCTATATTATTATTCTATATTCTATATTATTATTCTATATTCTATATTCTATATTATTATTCTATATTCTATATTATTATTCTATATTATTATTCTATATTCTATATTATTATTCTATATTATTATTCTATATTCTATATTCTATATTATTATTCTATATTCTATATTATTATTCTATATTCTATATTATTATTCTATATTCTATATTATTATTCTATATTATTATTCTATATTATTATTCTATATTATTATTCTATATTCTATATTCTATATTCTATATTATTATTCTATATTCTATATTATTATTCTATATTATTATTCTATATTATTATTCTATATTATTATTCTATATTCTATATTCTATATTATTATTCTATATTCTATATTATTATTCTATATTATTATTCTATATTCTATATTATTATTCTATATTCTATATTCTATATTATTATTCTATATTCTATATTATTATTCTATATTATTATTCTATATTCTATATTATTATTCTATATTATTATTCTATATTCTATATTCTATATTATTATTCTATATTCTATATTATTATTCTATATTATTATTCTATATTATTATTCTATATTATTATTCTATATTCTATATTCTATATTCTATATTATTATTCTATATTCTATATTATTATTCTATATTATTATTCTATATTATTATTCTATATTATTATTCTATATTCTATATTATTATTCTATATTATTATTCTATATTATTATTCTATATTATTATTCTATATTATTATTCTATATTATTATTCTATATTCTATATTATTATTCTATATTCTATATTATTATTCTATATTATTATTCTATATTCTATATTATTATTCTATATTCTATATTATTATTCTATATTCTATATTATTATTCTATATTATTATTCTATATTCTATATTATTATTCTATATTATTATTCTATATTCTATATTATTATTCTATATTCTATATTATTATTCTATATTATTATTCTATATTCTATATTATTATTCTATATTCTATATTATTATTCTATATTCTATATTATTATTCTATATTATTATTCTATATTCTATATTATTATTCTATATTATTATTCTATATTCTATATTCTATATTATTATTCTATATTCTATATTATTATTCTATATTATTATTCTATATTATTATTCTATATTATTATTCTATATTATTATTCTATATTCTATATTCTATATTATTATTCTATATTATTATTCTATATTATTATTCTATATTATTATTCTATATTATTATTCTATATTATTATTCTATATTATTATTCTATATTCTATATTATTATTCTATATTCTATATTCTATATTATTATTCTATATTCTATATTATTATTCTATATTATTATTCTATATTCTATATTATTATTCTATATTATTATTCTATATTCTATATTCTATATTATTATTCTATATTCTATATTATTATTCTATATTCTATATTATTATTCTATATTCTATATTATTATTCTATATTATTATTCTATATTATTATTCTATATTATTATTCTATATTCTATATTCTATATTCTATATTATTATTCTATATTCTATATTATTATTCTATATTATTATTCTATATTATTATTCTATATTATTATTCTATATTCTATATTCTATATTATTATTCTATATTCTATATTATTATTCTATATTATTATTCTATATTCTATATTATTATTCTATATTCTATATTCTATATTATTATTCTATATTCTATATTATTATTCTATATTATTATTCTATATTCTATATTATTATTCTATATTATTATTCTATATTCTATATTCTATATTATTATTCTATATTCTATATTATTATTCTATATTATTATTCTATATTATTATTCTATATTATTATTCTATATTCTATATTCTATATTCTATATTATTATTCTATATTCTATATTATTATTCTATATTATTATTCTATATTATTATTCTATATTATTATTCTATATTCTATATTATTATTCTATATTATTATTCTATATTATTATTCTATATTCTATATTCTATATTCTATATTATTATTCTATATTATTATTCTATATTATTATTCTATATTATTATTCTATATTATTATTCTATATTCTATATTATTATTCTATATTCTATATTCTATATTATTATTCTATATTCTATATTATTATTCTATATTATTATTCTATATTCTATATTATTATTCTATATTATTATTCTATATTCTATATTCTATATTATTATTCTATATTCTATATTATTATTCTATATTATTATTCTATATTATTATTCTATATTATTATTCTATATTCTATATTCTATATTCTATATTATTATTCTATATTCTATATTATTATTCTATATTATTATTCTATATTATTATTCTATATTATTATTCTATATTCTATATTATTATTCTATATTCTATATTATTATTCTAAATTCTATATTATTATTCTATATTATTATTCTATATTCTATATTATTATTCTATATTATTATTCTATATTCTATATTCTATATTATTATTCTATATTCTATATTATTATTCTATATTCTATATTATTATTCTATATTCTATATTATTATTCTATATTCTATATTATTATTCTAAATTCTATATTATTATTCTATATTCTATATTATTATTCTATATTCTATATTATTATTCTATATTCTATATTATTATTCTAAATTCTATATTATTATTCTATATTATTATTCTATATTCTATATTATTATTCTATATTATTATTCTATATTCTATATTATTATTCTATATTCTATATTATTATTCTATATTATTATTGCTGCACTGTGGGAGAGAGGTCTCCAGGGAAGAATTTAACATGTTCTGTTTTACACCTGTTGCACGTGGCAAATAGACGTTGAATCTTGAAACACCTGTGCGCCACGCGCCACTTTATATTTAGCAAATAAAGTCATACTTGACGTAGCACATTCATTATTTACAGCGCCTTCGGAAAAGTATTCAATACCCCCGTGACTTTTTCCACATTTTGTTATGTTACAGCCTTATTCTAAAATGGATTAAAATAAAAATCCTCAGTTTTTTATTTATTTATACTTCTTCTATTATTTGATTTATTTGACTCTTCTTATCGATATGGATTATTGTACTGTAATGTTGAGGGAGTTGAGCGCACACACACACACACACACACACACACACACACACATGGATTTCATTGCATATTCTGCTGCTGCTGGAAACTGTATGTGACTAATAAAATGTGATTTGATTTGAAAATGGACAGATGTACTGAAACCTCTAGCTGAAGATGGGGAAACCCAGTGAAAAACGTCTGACAGCGTGCACTTGTTCCCTCAAAGGGCCTGGGCACGACTTTTCTGCTGCGGCTTCTGAGAAACCACATGGGATTTCCCCACAACCCAAGAGATGGGCGAGCAACCAAAACTCTCTCCCGCCCAGGGATGGAACAGCGCTCCGAGGGGCCAACCATAACATTAACTCCAGGATCCATGTCAGACCCAGCCATGGGGCCAACCATAACACTAACCCTGGGTTGGGTTGGGTTCAGAGTCAGACTCAGCCATGGGGCCAACCATATCACTAACCCTGGGTTGGGTTCAGAGTCAGACCCAGCCATGGGGCCAACCATAACACTAACCCTGGGTTGGGTTGGGTTCAGAGTCAGACCCAGCCATGGGGCCAACCATAACACTAACCCTGGGTTGGGTTGGGTTCAGAGTCAGACTCAGCCATGGGGCCAACCATATCACTAACCCTGGATTGGGTTCAGAGTCAGACCCAGCCATGGGGCCAACCATAACACTAACCCTGGGTTGGGTTCAGAGTCAGACCCAGCCATGGGGCCAACCATAACACTAACCCTGGGTTGGATTGGGTTCAGAGTCAGACCCAGCCAAGGGGCCAACCATAACACTAACCCTGGGTTGGGTTGGGTTCAGAGTCAGACCCAGCCAAGGGGCCAACCATAACACTAACCCTGGGTTGGGTTGGGTTCAGAGTCAGACCCAGCCAAGGGGCCAACCATAACACTAACCCTGGGTTGGGTTGGGTTCAGAGTCAGACCCAGCCATGGGGCCAACCATAACACTAACCCTGGGTTGACAGTAAGACACAGACAGATGCTCCAGCTTTACACATCCTGTCCATCGACTCAGGACCCCTTTTTACCTCCCAGTCCAGGTTTCCAGGGTTTGTTCCTCGAGGGTAGTGCACGACCAGAGGAATCTCTCCTTTAACAGGGAGTTCCCATGAAGCCACGCAGCCCTTTGCTCTGCCAGGAGCTAAAAGGAACAGGTCACCATGATTTTACACATTGACTGAATATCGGGTACCTTGTGCTTTAATCTGAGGTTAATACAACTCCTACAAGCTGCTATGGACCCCTGACAACGTGTTACAGTAAATGAACAGTGGCCGTCCAGTTAAAGTAAGTGGCAATAAATCAGACTGGAGAATCAGACTGGATCAGAGTCAGAGACCAAACAGGGAGATACATAGTACATTCTTCACTCGAAGCATTTGCACCTGAGCAGAGGTTCCAGACTACTTTTTTATTTATTTTTAATGTCAATAAGAGACTTTACCTTAAAATGTTACTTAGCTATTTATCTCCCTGTTTGGTCTCAGTGTATCCAGTCATTCTGCCATATCGATCACAGATCCAGGGACCTGCCAGGACAACAGCAGTTATAACATTACTCTAACTCCCTCTGCCGGCCAAATTCAGCGCGCAAACACAGATGACGACAAACACACACACACCGACACACCGACACACACACACACACACACACACACACACACCGACACACACATGCACACCGACACACACACGCACACACACACACACACACACACACACACCGACACACACATGCACACCGACACACACACACACACACACAGACACACACACACACACACCGACACACACATGCACACCGACACACACACGCACACCGACACACACCCAACAGCCTATTTTGTTGGTATGTAGGGTGACCAGTCCTCTTCTGGCTGTGCCGGGTGGAGATTATAACAGAACATGGCCAAGATGTTCAAATGTTCATAGATGACCAGCAGGGTCAAATAATAAGAATCACAGTGGATCAGAAGTGGATGTCGAGGGTGCAACATGTCAGCACCTCAGGAGTAAATGTCAGTTGGCTTTTCATAGCCGATCATTCAGAGTATCTCTACCGCTCCTGCTGTCTCTAGAGAGTTGAAAACAGCAGGTCTGGGACAGGTAGCACGTCTGGTGAACAGGTCAGGGTTCCATAGCCATAGGCAGAACAGTTGAAACTGGAGCAGCAGCACGGCCAGGTGGACTGGGGACAGCAAGGAGACATCAGGCCAGGTTGTCATAAAGCATGGTCCTAGGGCTCAGGTCCTCCGAGAGAGAAAGAAATAAATAAAAGAGAGAGAATTAGAGAGAGCATACTTAAATTCACACAAGACACTCGATAAAACAGGAGAAATACTCCAGATATAACAGAGCTCCCCGAAACATAAACTATTGCAGCACATTGCCCATATACTACTCTCCAATGTCCAGTCTCTTGACAACAAGGTAGACGAAATTCGAACAAGGGTTGCCTTCCAGAGAGACATCAGAGATTGTAACAGTCTCTGTTTCACAGAAGCATGGCTCTCTCGGGATATGTTGTCGTAATTGGTTCAGCCATCGGGCTTCTCCATGCATCGCGCCGACAGAGACAAACACCACTCTGGGAAGAGGAAGGGCAGAGGTGTATGCTTCATGATTAACAACTCATGGTGTAATCATAACATACAGGAACTCAAGTCCTTCTGCTCACCAGACCTAGAATTTCTTACAATAAAATGCCGGGCCATTTAACCTCCTAAGAGAATTCTCATCAGTTATAGTCACAGCTGTGTACATTCCCAATCAAGCAGACACCAAGACATCCCTCAAGTTACTTCATTGGACTCTATGTAAACTAGAGACCATATAATCCTGAGGCTGCATTTATTGTAGCTGGGGATTCTAACAAAGACAATTTGAGAACAAGGCTTCCTAAATTCTATCAGCATATTGATTGCACTATGTGCATGGGTAATAACTTGTGGGTGAAGGTAGGAAACAACATCTCCACTTCGGTGACCCTCAACACTGGGGCCCCACAAGGGTGCGTGCTCAGCCCCATTCTGTACTCGCTTTTCACCCACGACTGCGTGGCCACGCCTCCAACTCAATCATCAAGTTTGCAGACGACAAAACAGTAGTGGGCTTGACTACCAACAATGACGAGACAGTCTACAGGGAGGAGGTGGGGGAACTCGGAGTGTGGTGTCAGGAAAACAACCTCTCACTCAACGTCAACAAAACAAAGGATATGATCCTGGACTTCAGGAAACAGCAGAGGGAGCACCCCTCCTATCCACATCAATGGGACAGCAGTGGAGAAGGTGGAAAGTTCTTTGGCGTACACATCACGGACAAACTAAAATGGTCCACCCACACAGACAGCGTGGTGAAGAAGGCGCAACAGTGCCTCTTAATCCGCAGGAGGCTGAAGAAATGTGGCTTGTCACCCAAAACCCTGACAAACTTTTACAGATGCACAATCGAGTGTCAGGACCCGGTTACGAACTCGGGTCTCCGGTGTGAGAAACAGTCACTTAACAAACTGAGCCACTAATAGAAGATGAGGCAGACACAGCAGTACTTGAGACAGTGTTTTAATAAAAGTAAAAAGGAAAGTTCTTCAGGCAAAAATATAAATCCACAACGTCAAAAGTAATTCCAAGAGAACAAAGGTAATCCTCCAAGTCAAAAAGGTAAATCCACAAGGTGGTAGGTACAGCAGGAAAAAAGCCTCAAAAAGATCATCAAAAATAAATAAACGAGAACAAAAACAGAATACCACAAGAACGTCCAACTGGCGTAACAAATGCTCACAGCAACATTCAAACACAGAGCAAAGAACTGAGGAACACTAAGGGTTTAAATACATCCAAGGGAAATGAGGCACAGGTGCAAATAATAACTGGAAACAAGGGAAAACAAAAGGGTCAAAAAAGCACAATGGAGGCATCTAGTGGCCAAAACCGGAACAATCCTGGCCAAATCCTGACATGGAGAGCATCCTGTCAGGCTGTGTCACATTTGCCTGGTATGGCAAATGCACCGCCCTCAACCACAAGCCTCTCCAGAATGTGGTGCGGTCAGCACAACGCATCACCGGGGGCAAACTACCTGCCCTCCATGACACCTACACCACCCGAGCCACTGTCTGTTCACACCGCTATCAACCAGAAGGCGAGGTCAGTGCATCAAAGCTGGGACCAAGAGACTGGAAAAACAGCTTCTTTCTCAAGGTCATCAGACTGTTAAACAGCCATTACTAACTCAGAGAGGCTGCTGCCTACATGGAGACCAAATCACTGGCCACTTTAATAAATGGATCATTTTAAACAATGCCACTTTAAATAATGGCACTTTAATAATGTTTACATATCTTACATTACTCATATCACATGTATATACTGTATTTTATACCATCTACTGCATCTTGCCTATGCCGCTCAGCCATCACTCATCCATATATTTATATGTACATTCACCCCTTTACATATGTGTGTGTATTAGGTAGTTGTTGGGGAATTGTTAGATATTACTTGTTAGGTATTACTGCACTGTCGGAACTAGAAGCACAAGCATTTCGCTACACTCGCATTAACGTCTGCTAACCATGTGTATGTGACCAATAAAGTTTGATTTGAGTCGACTTTGCCTTGGGACCAAAACGGGCACCTGGCTCACGCCCGAGAGGCAGCCCGGTTCCAACGCCGACCCAGTTGACCCAGGGGGCGGGCCCATGGGGCATTAATCTAATACCTTCGATCAGGTCATATGTGTGTGGAGAAGTGGAAGGAAAATGTTCCCTCAATCTTTGCAGCTTTTTTTTTGACTGTTGATCATTTTTTGAAAATGTGTAAAAAAGAGACGGAACGAACGATAACAATGAGTTTATTTATTGACTAAAGTAGTATTTGAGCAGTACAAATGAACCTCAGTCAATTCCAGAACACAAAAAGTTACTTTACTGTTAAATTTCTAATATAGAAGTACCCTGTTACAATGTTAGGCTGTTAAGCCACTCATACGTTTTGTTAAAGAAGACAAAATGCCAACAATAAAGTCAATTGTTCAAAAAGTGTCTACAAAAGCTAAATAACGTGTAGAAAAAAACTCAATAATTCAGACAAAAAGCTAAATCATTCAGACAAAAAGCTAAATCATTTTAACAAAAAGCTAAATCATTTGAACAAAAAGCTAAATCTTTCAGACAAAAAGCTAAATCATTTGAACAAAAAGCTAAATCATTCAGACAAAAAGCTAAATCATTTTAACAAAAAGCTAAATCATTTGAACAAAAAGCTAAATCATTCAGACAAAAAGCTAAATCATTCAGACAAAAAGCTAAATCATTCAGACAAAAAGCTAAATCATTCAAACAAAAAGCTAAATCATTTGAACAAAAAGCTAAATCATTCAGACAAAAAGCTACATCATTTGAACAAAAAGCTAAATAATTTGAACAAGAAGCTAAATCATTCAGACAAAAAGCTAAATCATTCAGACAAAAAGCTAAATCATTCAGACAAAAAGCTAAATCATTCAGACAAAAAGCTAAATCATTTTAACAAAAAGCTAAATCATTCAGACAAAAAGCTAAATCATTCATACAACAGTCATTTTCATGGGGTTTTCACCTTTCACTTGTTATTTCCCTTTGTCTGCATCTCAAATTTCACCCTTTTTGCTACGTAGTGCACTATGTAGGGAATAGGGTGCCATTGGGATCTGGTCTAAAGTAGTGCACTATGTAGGGAATAGGGTGCCATAGGGATCTGGTCTAAAGTAGTGCACTATGTAGGGAATAGGGTGTCATTTGTGAACTAAGGCTATATATCTTACATACTTTATGACATACAACTAATGTACATTTCTCCTCTCTATATGCAGGAGGAGGCAACATGTTTCCATAACCGGCATGAAAATCACGACGACTGACAATGTATGAATGGTAAAACATAAAATAAATAAATAAAATCATTTTCTAAACGTCGTACTGAGGTCAAAATAGCTATTTTTCTAACCTGTTTATTAAAGAGGCAGCTTAACTCATTCTCAATGCTTATTAAGTCCTTGTCGATAATAACAAATCTACTTTGCACTATGTAGTGCACTATGTAGGGAATAGGGTGCCATAGGGATCTGGTCTAAAGTAGTGCACTATGTAGGGAATAGGGTGTCATTTGTGAACTAAGGCAAATCTACTTTGCACTTAAGTGCGTATCAGTACTTTCCTAAAAACGTATAGTTAAACAGGTATATCTTGTTAAGATAAAACTATTTTGTTTATAAGTATGTATCAAGACTAATAACGCATACTGTCTGTAGCTTGTATCGATATTCTCCCTTAACTCTTTACACTATCAAGAAAAGCTGGTAGATTTGGCAGGTAGATCTGATCTACAACCAGTTGTAATCAGGTGGCAGCTCAAACAATGCATTCTCCAGGAGTGGGCACCACTGATCTAGAACCAGTTCTAGTCAGACAATGCATTATTCTTCAGGTGGCAGCTCAACAATGCATTCTTCATTAGGGAATTCAACTGATGTAGGACCAGTTTTAATCATGTCTAAAATGTATTCTTCTTCAGTGGGGAGTTCTACTGATTCCAGATCAAGTTCAGGAGCCTGGACAGCATCTAGAGACAAGGACATGGAGATTAAGCATGGCCTGAAACCTCACTAATCAAATTGTTGTATTCTAACTTTTGATTGATTGATTGGTCAATCGGCCAGCTGGCCGGTTCGATCGATCGATATATTGATTTGATAGAGTGATTGATCCATGGTCCAACTCACTTCTCTTCAGGATGAGGTAAAGTAAACAGAGTAAGACAGCCAGATAGATGAACTTGACCACACTCAGTACCATGGCAACCACCTGCTGCCCACCACCGCCCCCTAGTGGAGAGAAGAGATCTGTAACACACATTCATATGACACACAAACAATACTCACAACTAGTATACTTGTGTGTGTGTGTGTGTGTGTGTGTGTGTGTGTGTGTGTCACACTCACCTATTGTTGTGACGGTCACCGTGACTGGGTCACTGTCGGTGGTGACGTTGTCACCGGTGACAGGATCTGGGCGCGTGATCACTATGGCAACGCTGATGGTGTACTGGGTTCCCGGGGTTAGGCCAGAGATCCGGGTGGAGTGGGAGGTGGAGCTGTTGGAGTAGGGGAGGTGGAGGACGCAACATGGGGTGGTGGGATGAGGGGGGTGGGGGAAAGGACAGAGGAAAAGAGGAGGGGTGTGGCAAGGAGGGAGAGAAGGGTGGAGGAGAGAAAGATGAGGGTGAGGCTGGGAGCTACATGTGGTAATTCTGTAGCTATGATCAGCTGTCTGCATCAGAGGGGGCGTGTCCCAATGCACAGTCACATGATCAGTCCCTTCAGACTCCGCCTTTAGCCGCTCAGGGGGTACAGCGCCTGTCAATTCAATAGATATAAATGTCAATTAAATAGATATACACTAGCGTTCAAAAGTTTGTGATCACTTAGAAATGTCCTTGTTTTTGAAAGAAAAGCAAATTTTTTTGTCCATTAAAATAACATAACATTTATCAGAAATACAGTGTAGACATTGTTAATGTTGTAAATTACTATTGTAGCTGGAAACGGCATTTCTACATGGGATTTTGTGGATTATCTACATAGGCGTACAGAGGCCCATTATCAGCAACCATCACTCCTGTGTTCCAATGGCACGTTGTGTTAGATAATCCAAATGTATAATTTTAAAAGGCTAATTGATCATTAGAAAACCATTTTGTAATTATGTAGGCACAGCTGAAAACTGTGGTTCTGATTAAAGAAGCAATAAAACTGGCCTTCTTTAGACTAGTTGAGTATCTGGAGCATCAGCATTTGTGGTTTCGATTACAGGGTCAAAATGGCAAAAAACAAAGACCTTTCTTCTGAAACTCGTCAGTCTATTCTTATTCTGATAAATGAAGGCTATTCCATGCGAGAAATTGCCAAGAAACTGAAGATCTCGTACAACGCTGTGTACTACTCCCTTCACAGAACAGCGCAAACTGGCTCTAACCAGAATAGCAAGAGGAGTGGGAGGCCCCGGTGCACAACTGAGCAAGAGGACAAGTACATTAGAGTGTCTGTCTAGTTTGAGAAACAATCCTCAACTGGCAGCTTCTTTTAATAGTACCCGCAAAACACCAGTCTCAACGTCAACAGGCGACTCCGGGATGCTGGCTTTCTAGGGCCAATGGAAACAGTCATTCAGCCACTAATTTCTCTAGACCCGTTCTCTCTCTACTTCTTGGAGGAGCTTCCAACATATTTCACCTCATTGCATTGTACAGTAATAAGGTACAGGTTACAGTTGGACTTCTATGTACTCTCTTTAGGCCGAAGGCGAAGGAGTAGGGAGTGAATGGTGGACTGATTAAACTGTCAGTCGTCCTCACTCACCTTGGCAGATGAAACCATGTCGTTCCACGGTCTCGCCACAGGATCTGGACAGTAGTTTATTCTCCCCTTTGAGGCTGGTCTCCAGACAACCACAGAGTCCAGGTCCAGGACTCTTTATATACCAGCGATCATAGCTCAGCCCCTGGCCATCCACCCACTTCCACCCCCAGCCACCAGGGGCAGTGTGGGGCTGCAGACCCAGCCAGAAGGTGTCCCTCTCACCAGCAGCCATGGTCTGCAGAAGGAACTGGTACTGGTCCTGGGTGCTTAGGACAGCCAGGTCAACGTAGTGCCTGTGTTACAACAAGTAGAAATCCACAACAAATAATACATAATAATACAAAATAAATACATCCTTTGTTGAGACAAAATTGAGACACTAGAGCCTTTTCTCATATGGGCAAAGGGTCCTTCCTTCTGCTTTCTCTCTCTTCCGTGACCTGGAAACCGATAAGTGGCCGAGGAGAGTGTTGTTAGTAGGCAAACAGAAGACGGTGCTCCCCTCCGCGATAGTCTCCATTAGATAGGTAGATAGATGACTCATCTTTGTATCTCTTGCATTATAGCGTCCGTGACAGTGTATGGACAGCACCGTTGAGGCTATCTCCATTTTTTTAAGTAGTAGTCCATTTTTCTTCTTCACCATTGACTCCAACAGGGTCACCAGGAGGAATCAGGAAATTAAGTTGGTTGTCCCACCCAGTTGACTACATTTAAAATGGTGGAAGCCCTCAATGGCGGTTCCCATGCCAATACAGCCTTTTAGAGACCTCTATCATTCTTGATAATCCAACCTGAGTCCTTCCCACAACCCCACCTTTGAATCAGCTATTGTTTTCTTAAAGTAGAAAAGTATGCAAACATTTAAATGATATGCTACTTTTTAAATCTATAAAATGTTTTGCACAGCTAGCTGAATTAGTTTGTTTTTTGGGGGGTGGGGGGGGGGGATTCCACCCTGCGAACGTCATTTGCCTGATGACACACAATTGGAGAAGGAAAGTCTAATTTCATACAAGCTCATTTTCTATCTACCTTTCCCTTTCCTCGAATACCTTTTTGACTTTTAAAAACCCCCAACAAGGATGCCAGAGAGGACGGAGGAGAGAGAGGATGCCAGAGAGGACAGAGGAGAGAGAGGATGCCAGAGAGGACAGAGGAGAGAGAGGATGCCAGAGAGGACAGAGGAGAGAGAGGATGCCAGAGAGGACAGAGGAGAGAGAGGATGCCAGAGAGGACGGAGGAGAGAGAGGATGCCAGAGAGGACAGAGGAGAGAGAGGATGCCAGAGAGGACAGAGGAGAGAGAGGATGCCAGAGAGGACAGAGGAGAGAGAGGATGCCAGAGAGGACGGAGGAGAGAGAGGATGCCAGAGAGGACGGAGGAGAGAGAGGATGCCAGAGAGGACAGAGGAGAGAGAGGATGCCAGAGAGGACAGAGGAGAGAGAGGATGCAGGTGTTGAGGGAATACAATTGAGAAAAGGCCCTGGTTATGTTTATTTTGGTCCTCTCCTATTGGCTAAATCTGGCATCTGCGTCTGTGGTTTAATTTTACGGTGCAACTTACTGTGTAAAAAAAAAAAAAAAACACTTTCTTTGTCCTTCTACCTGACACTGATTGTGTCTCTGGATAAGAGGATCTGCTAAATAACTTAAATGTAAATGTACCTCTGACAGAACCGCCTGGCCTGGATCCAGGTCTCAGCCTTGTCTCTGTCTCTCCTCTCCACTTGGTACCACAAGGCAGAGCTGGCCAGGCCCTGCCACAACACTATGACACACAGATCAACAGAAAATACAAATAAATAAATAAACAGGATCATCAGAGTAGGAGTTAGATCTGATCAGTTCAACCACTAGGTGGCGATAGTGTTACCTGTGTTACTTCAGGTCTGTCATCCGCTGTGTCTACTTAACCATGGTTGCTCTACTGTCTCTACTTAACCATGGTTACCCTACTGTCTGTCTACTTAGATATGGCAGCAGTGTTGACCATTGTTCCTCCAGGGGTGAGGGTCTGCAGGTTGCCTTGCTACCCCAAATGGAGGCACTTTTTAGTTTTTGTCCGTGATGAGTTGATTAGTGGAATCCGCTTTGTTGTGCCTGAGCAACAAAAAAACGTTTTTTTTTTTTTTTTTGTGAGTATGAGTTAGTTGGAAAAGTTAAAGTGTGTTCTTTACCCAGGAGAGCCAATCGCTGCAGGGGTGAGGGGTCAAAAAGGTCCATGGGTCCGTTGGGTAGGTGGGGTAGATCTATTCATCTCCTCCTGACCCCTCGTGTGATGCACTCTCGGTCCATTTCTCTCTCTCTCTCTCTCTCTGTCTTCTTTTCTCTCTGTCTTTCTTTCTCTGTCTCTCTCTCTCTCTCTCCTTCTCTTTCTCTCTGAGCCTGTTCCTGTCTTCCCAGTATTGATATACTCCCACAGCGGGCGTAATGGAAGTCCGTGGGTGGGGCTGTCAGGCATGGCTTACATCCAGCACGGCGGAAGTAGGAGGGGCCCAGCGAGCAACCGGTTTCCCACGTTGCAGAACGTTTTCTTCCTCCTGTAAATGATCGTTACCTGGGGCCCAGATCTCTCGTGCAGCAGCCATGTGTGTCATCGTAGCTATGTCACAGGTGGTAATCTCACGGTTGACCTTTGAGTCAACCTTTTGGCAGCAGCTACTTATTTGACAAGTCTCTACCAACTTTGCATAAGGTCTGTTAAGAGACCTTCATTTTTACTTCTGGTGTCTTTTTTTTGCACATTTTGTTACGTTAAAGCCTTAATCTGAAATGGATTCAGTAACCTTATTTCCTCGTCGATATACACACAATACCACATAATGACAATGCAAAAACAGGTTTTTAGAAATGAGACCATGAGAAACAAGATTGAACTCTTTGGCTTGAATGCCAAGCGTGACGTCTGGAGGAAACCTGACACCATCCCTACGGTGAAGAATGGCGGTGGCAGCATCATGATGTGGCTACCATGCACAGAGAACAGTGCAGGATTCTACCGTGCACAGAGAACAGTGCAGGGTTCTACCGTGCACAGAGAACAATGTTATACATCCACAGGGTTCCACCATGCACAGAGAACAGTGCAGGGTTCTACCATGCACAGAGAACAGTGTTATACATCCACAGGGTTCTACCGTGCACAGAGAACAGTGTTATACATCCACAGGGTTCTACCGTGCACAGAGAACAATGTTATACATCCACAGGGTTCCACCGTGCACAGAGAACAATTTTATACATCCACAGGGTTCTACCGTGCACAGAGAACAGTGTTATGCATCCACAGGGTTCTACCGTGCACAGAGAACAATGTTATACATCCACAGGGTTCTACCGTGCACAGAGAACAGTGTTATGCATCCACAGGGTTCCACCGTGCACAATCTGCTCTTTTAATTAAGTGCTACCTGTATTTTTGAACAATAGTAATAAAATAATTTAAAAGAGAAAGAAATTTAATGTTCTCCCGCCTCCACCAACAAAATATGAATTCTACTAAATGTCAATAAGCATTTATTTTAGAATGAACAGAAGAAGTTTGGCTATGTAAAAATCAGCCAGAGGTTTGGATGGTTTTAGTGATCCAGTCAGTGTATTTAGATATGAATGTGTAGACGGTAGGTTTGTTGACGCGACCACATCCTCCAGCAAACGACACAACTCCCCTTAGCGCATCTCTACACACCAACGGGCCACCGGAGTCTCCCTGAAAACACACAGACAATGCATGTTGATTACTCACACACACACACACACACACACGCGCGCACACACGCGCACACATACGCACGCACGCACACATATACACACACACACACGCACATACACACACATATACACACACACACATATACACACACACACACACGTGCGCACACACGCGCACACATACGCACGCACGCACACACACACACACACACACACACACACACACACACACACACACACACACTAAGACACACACACACACGCACGCACGCACGCACGCACATGCACACACACACATACACACACACACACCCACACACTAAGACACTCACACGCGCGCACGCATGCACGCACACACACACACACACACACACACACACACACACACACACACACACACACACACACACGCACACACACACGCACACACGCACACACACACACACACACCTGACAAGTGCCAGCTCTATCTTGTCCGTAACCAGCACACAGCATTCCTCCGGTGATGACAGGGGAGAAGTTGTAGTAATCAGGAGAGTTACACTTCACCCTGTCGATCACGGTGACATTGACAGACAGCAGGACATCAGACTGGTCACCATTCTCCTTTGTGTCTCCCCATCCGGCCGCAAAGCACCGTGTCCCAGCCGGGACATCAGATGCAGGCTTGGGTAGATCCATGACTTTCACGGTGTCGGTCAGCTTCACTGGTTTCTTCAGCTGGAGGAAACCGGGGGACATAAACCGGGGGACATAAACCGGGGGACATAAACCGGGGGACATAAACCGGGGGACATAAGCAGGGGGACATAAGCAGGGGGACATAAACCGGGGGACATAAGCAGGGGGACATAAACCGGGGGACATAAGCAGGGGGACATAAACCGGGGGACATAAACCGGGGGACATAAACCGGGGGACATAAGCAGGGGGACATAAACCGGGGGACATAAGCAGGGGGACATAAGCAGGGGGACATAAACCGGGGGACATAAACTGGGGGACATAAGCAGGGGGACATAAACCGGGGGACATAAGCAGGGGGACATAAACCGGGGTACATAAGCAGGGGGACATAATCCGGGGGACATAAGCAGGGGGACAAGGGGATGGATGGTGCAAAATCCTTACCTTCCTGGAATTGTGTTGGAAATACAGTAATTACCCAATAATTACTGTAATACGTTGTATTGTAACACAATAATTACTGCAACAAGTTGCATTGTAACATAATAATTACTGTAACAAGTTGTATTGTAACATAATAATTACTGTAACAAGTTGTATTGTAACATAATAATTACTGTAATACGTTGTATTGTAACATAATAATTACTGTAACAAGTTGTATTGTAACATAATAATTACTGTAATACGTTGTATTGTAACATAATAATTACTGCAGCCTGACCTTCATCAGCATGATGTCATGGCGTAACTCTGCAACATTGTAGTCGGGATGAGGAACAAGCTTCTTCACGGCTACCAGCTGTCTGGAAGACTTCGCTTCGTTCTTCACCGAGTGGACACCCAGATTGACATTCTTGATTCTAAAAGACAAACGTCCAGAATCAGATTATTTGAAACGAATAAGAGATGTGTTGGATGTTTTTTTATTTTACGAGGCAAGTCAGTTAAGAACAAATTCTTATTTTCAATGACGGCCTAGGAACAGTGGCCTTGTTCAGAACAACCTTGTCAGCTCGGGGGTTTGAACTTGCAACCTTCCGGTTACTAGTCCAACGCTCTAACCACTAGGCTACCCTGTCGCCCCTACACTGGCACAGTCAGGTACAATGCAATACAACAACAGTACAAAATAAAACATGACTTATTCAGCACAATGCAATTGACTTGATTGATTTCAGCTGTCATATTTTATTTTTTTAATTAAGTTAAGTTATTTACACAAATATACACAACAACAAAAACATTTGGTATTGTGACAACCTACCTGTGTGAAAACCATCCCGTCCGTACTTTACAGTGGGCTGCAGTCAGGACCCATGACTCGTTGATGAGGATCCCTCCACAGACTAGACTACCTTTACCGTCCTCCAGTCGAGCCATGAAGGGTAAAGAGTGAGGCACCACTTCCTTTCCATGAATGACCTCTGCGCAATCACCTTGGAGGAGATAAATGAAGGGGGACATTGAAGTGGATCAGTGAAGACAGGAGGCATGTTGATGAGGTACATACATACATACATACTGACAGATATAGAACAGTGTTTCCCAAACCCTGGTCTTCCAGTACCCCCAACCCTGGTCATCCAGTACCCCAACCCTCGTCCTCCAGTACCCCCAACCCTGGTCCTCCAGTACCCCCAACCCTGGTCCTCCAGTACCCCCAACCCTGGTCCTCCAGTACACCCAACCCTGGTCCTCCAGTACCCCCAACCCTGGTCCTCCAGTACCCCCAACCCTGGTCCTCCAGTACCCCCAACCCTGGTCCTCCAGTACCCCCAACCCTGGCCCTCCAGTACCTGTGTGGGTTGGGAAACATTGTTCTAAAGCACATACAGACACTGAGTACCAAGAGAATGGAGAACATCCGACATTATCACACACACACACACACACAAACACACACACACACACACACACACACACACACACACACACACACACACACACACACACACACACACACACACACACACACACACACACACACACACACACTCTTACCTGTGTGCAGATACAAATGGAGAACGGTTCCCGACCCAGAGACTGAGGACTCTTAAGTGTGTCATGATCCCGTTGTTCAGAGGGATCTGTTGTAGAGATGCTGTCTAATGTAGATCTGGTGTAGGTATTGGTCTGTAGAAAGCTCTGAGGTGTTCTGGTCTCTCTCTGACCTTGAACCTCAATTCATACTCACCTCAAAGGATGTGGTTGTTGTCTGAGCTCACAACGAACATGCAGACTACCGTAGACACACAAAGACACAAAGACACACACACACAAAGACAGACAGACAGACAGACAGACAGACAGACAGACAGACAGACAGACAGACAGACAGACAAACAGACACACACAGACCAGGCACAACAAGATGGTGGGTCCCCACCTCCCACCATCTTGTTGTGGCCCCCACCTCCCCATCATCTTGTTGTGGCCCCCACCTTCCACCATCTTGTTGTGGCCCCCACCTCCCACCATCTTGTTGTGGTCCCCACCTCCCACCATCCTGTTGTGGCCCCCACCATCTTGTTGTGGCCCCCACCTCCCACCATCTGGTTGTGGCCCCCACCTCCCACCATCTTGTTGTGGTCCCCACCTCCCACCATCTTGTTGTGGCCCCCACCTCCCACCATCTTGTTGTGGCCCCCACCTCCCACCATCTGGTTGTGGTCCCCACCTCCCACCATCTTGTTGTGGCCCCCATCATCTTGTTGTGGTCCCCACCTCCCACCATCTTGTTGTGGCCCCCACCATCTTGTTGTGGCCCCCACCATCTTGTTGTGGCCCCCATCATCTTGTTGTGGTCCCCACCTCCCACCATCTTGTTGTGGCCCCCACCATCTTGTTGTGGTACCCACCTCCCACCATCTTGTTGTGGCCCCTACCCCCCACCATCTTGTTGTGGCCCCCACCTCCCACCATCTTGTTGTGGCCCCCACCATCTTGTTGTGGTCCCCACCTCCCATCATCTTGTTGTGGTCCCGACCTCACATCATCTTGTTGTGGCCCCCACCTCCCATCATCTTGTTGTGGCCCCCACCTCCCATCATCTTGTTGTGGCCCCTACCTCCCATCATCTTATTGTGTCCCCCACCATCTTGTTGTGGTCCCCACCTCCCACCATCTTGTTGTTGTCCCCACCTCCCACCATCTTGTTTAGTCCCCACCTCCCACCATCTTGTTGTGGCCCCCACCTCCCACCATCTTGTTGTGGCCCTCACCTCCCACCATCTTGTTGTGGCCCCCACCTCCCACCATCTTGTTGTGGCCCCCACCTCCCACCATCTTGTTGTGGCTCCCAGCTCCCATCATCTTGTTGTGGCCCCCACCATCTTGTTGTGACCTCCACCCTCCCATCATTTTGTTGTGGCCCCCACCTCCCACCATCTTGTTGTGGCCCCCATCATCTTGTTTTGGCCCCCACCTCCCACCATCTTGTTTTGGCCCCCACCTCCCACCATCTTGTTGTGGCCCCCACCTCCCACCATCTTGTTGTGGCCCCCACCTCCCACCATCTTGTTGTGGCTCCCACCTCCCATCATCTTGTTGTGGCCCCCACCATCTTGTTGTGGCCTCTACCCTCCCATCATTTTGTTGTGGCCCCCATCATCTTGTTGTGGCCCCCACCTCCCACCATCTTGTTGTGGCCCCCACCTCCCACCATCTTGTTGTGGCTCCCACCTCCCACCATCCTGTTGTGGCCCCCACCATCTTGTTGTGGCCCCCACCTCCCACCATCTGGTTGTGGCCCCCACCTCCCACCATCTTGTTGTGGTCCCCACCTCCCACCATCTTGTTGTGGCCCCCACCTCCCACCATCTTGTTGTGGCCCCCACCTCCCACCATCTGGTTGTGGTCCCCACCTCCCACCATCTTGTTGTGGCCCCCATCATCTTGTTGTGGTCCCCACCTCCCACCATCTTGTTGTGGCCCCCACCATCTTGTTGTGGCCCCCACCATCTTGTTGTGGCCCCCATCATCTTGTTGTGGTCCCCACCTCCCACCATCTTGTTGTGGCCCCCACCATCTTGTTGTGGTACCCACCTCCCACCATCTTGTTGTGGCCCCTACCCCCCACCATCTTGTTGTGGCCCCCACCTCCCACCATCTTGTTGTGGCCCCCACCATCTTGTTGTGGTCCCCACCTCCCATCATCTTGTTGTGGTCCCGACCTCACATCATCTTGTTGTGGCCCCCACCTCCCATCATCTTGTTGTGGCCCCCACCTCCCATCATCTTGTTGTGGCCCCTACCTCCCATCATCTTATTGTGTCCCCCACCATCTTGTTGTGGTCCCCACCTCCCACCATCTTGTTGTTGTCCCCACCTCCCACCATCTTGTTTAGTCCCCACCTCCCACCATCTTGTTGTGGCCCCCACCTCCCACCATCTTGTTGTGGCCCTCACCTCCCACCATCTTGTTGTGGCCCCCACCTCCCACCATCTTGTTGTGGCCCCCACCTCCCACCATCTTGTTGTGGCTCCCAGCTCCCATCATCTTGTTGTGGCCCCCACCATCTTGTTGTGACCTCCACCCTCCCATCATTTTGTTGTGGCCCCCACCTCCCACCATCTTGTTGTGGCCCCCATCATCTTGTTTTGGCCCCCACCTCCCACCATCTTGTTTTGGCCCCCACCTCCCACCATCTTGTTGTGGCCCCCACCTCCCACCATCTTGTTGTGGCCCCCACCTCCCACCATCTTGTTGTGGCTCCCACCTCCCATCATCTTGTTGTGGCCCCCACCATCTTGTTGTGGCCTCTACCCTCCCATCATTTTGTTGTGGCCCCCATCATCTTGTTGTGGCCCCCACCTCCCACCATCTTGTTGTGGCCCCCACCTCCCACCATCTTGTTGTGGCTCCCACCTCCCATCATCTTGTTGTGGCCCCCACCATCTTGTTGTGGCCTCTACCTTCCCATCATTTTGTTGTGGCCCCCAACTCCCCACGATCTTATTGTGGTCTGGAGCAATCGACTGAGGACACCATGACATTTCAATGTGTAAATGTGGGTCATATTTGGTTGAGACATTGATCAATGACATTTCAACATTTATTCACACACTGCAAAATACAGCCAAGCAGTGGAGGCTGGTGGTAGGAGCTATAGGAGGACAGGCTCATTGTAATGGCTGGAATGAATGGAATGGAGTCAAATGTGTGGTTTCCATTTGTTTGATGTGTTCGGTGCCGTTCCATTTATTCCATTTCAGCCATTACAATGAGCCCTTCCTCCTATAGCTCCTCCAACCAGCCCCCTCTGCAGCCAACATTATATATACCAACAACAAAAAAAGGTTTTATACTATCGAGTTTGAAAACGATACTCAACAAATAATCAACTACATTTAAATATTGGAGTGAGGACGCTTCACTGTCCCCCTACATCCATCTCCAAGGGATTATCACCCGTCCATAAACTCAACAGGGATTATCACCAGTCCATAAACTCAACAGGGATTATCACCAGTCCATAAACTCAACAGGGATTATCTCCAGTCCATAAACTCAACAGGGATTATCACCAGTCCATAAACTCAACAGGGATTATCACAAATTCATAAACTCAACAGGGATTATCTCCAGTCCATAAACTCAACAGGGATTATCACAAGTTCATAAACTCAACAGGGATTATCTCCAGTCCATAAACTCAACAGGGATTATCACCAGTCCATAAACTCAACAGGGATTATCACCCGTCCATAAACTCAACAGGGATTATCTCCAGTCCATAAACTCAACAGGGTTTATCACCAGTCCATAAACTCAACAGGGATTATCACCCGTCCATAAACTCAACAGGGTTTATCTCCAGTCCATAAACTCAACAGGGATTATCACCAGTCCATAAACTCAACAGGGATTATCACCAGTCCATAAACTCAACAGGGATTATCACCCGTCCATTACTCAACAGGGATTATCACCAGTCCATAAACTCAACAGGGTTTATCTCCAGTCCATAAACTCAACAGGGATTATCACCAGTCCATAAACTCAACAGGGATTATCACCAGTCCATAAACTCAACAGGGTTTATCTCCAGTCCATAAACTCAACAGGGATTATCTCCAGTCCATAAACTCAACAGGGATTATCACCAGTCCATAAACTCAACAGGGATTATCTCCAGTCCATAAACTCAACAGGGATTATCACAAGTTCATAAACTCAACAGGGATTATCTCCAGTCCTTAAACTCAACAGGGATTATCACAAGTTCATAAACTCAACAGGGATTATCTCCAGTCCATAAACTCAACAGGGATTATCACAAGTTCATAAACTCAACAGGGATTATCTCCAGTCCATAAACTCAACAGGGATTATCACCAGTCCATAAACTCAACAGGGATTATCACCAGTCCATAAACTCAACAGGGATTATCTCCAGTTCATAAACTCAACAGGGATTATCTCCAGTCCATAAACTCAACAGGGATTATCACAAGTTCATAAACTCAACAGGGATTATCTCCAGTCCATAAACTCAACAGGGATTATCACCCGTCCATAAACTCAACAGGGATTATCTCCAGTCCATAAACTCAACAGGGATTATCTCCAGTCCATAAATTCAACAGGGATTATCTCCAGTCCATAAACTCAACAGGGATTATCACCAGTCCATAAACTCAACAGGGATTATCTCCAGTCCATAAACTCAACAGGGATTATCACCAGTCCATAAACTCAACAGGGATTATCACCAGTCCATAAACTCAACAGGGATTATCACCAGTCCATAAACTCAACAGGGATTATCACCAGTCCATAAACTCAACAGGGATTATCACCAGTCCATAAACTCAACAAGGATTATCACCAGTCCATAAACTCAACAGGGATTATCACCAGTCCTTAAACTCAACAGGGATTATCACAAGTTCATAAACTCAACAGGGATTATCTCCAGTCCATAAACTCAACAGGGATTATCACCAGTCCATAAACTCAACAGGGATTATCACCAGTCCATAAACTCAACAGGGATTATCACCAGTCCATAAACTCAACAGGGATTATCACCAGTCCATAAACTCAACAGGGATTATCACCAGTCCATAAACTCAACAGGGATTATCACAAATTCATAAACTCAACAGGGATTATCTCCAGTCCATAAACTCAACAGTGATTATCTCCAGTCCATAAACTCAACAGGGATTATCACCAGTCCATAAACTCAACAGGGATTATCACCGATCCATAAACTCAACACGGATTATCTCCAGTCCATAAACTCAACAGGGATTATCACCAGTCCATAAACTCAACAGGGATTATCTCCAGTCCATAAACTCAACAGGGATTATCTCCAGTCCATAAACTCAACAGGGATTATCACCAGTCCATAAACTCAACAGGGATTATCACCAGTCCATAAACTCAACAGGGATTATCACCAGTCCATAAACTCAACAGGGATTATCACCAGTCCATAAACTCAACAGGGATTATCTCCAGTCCATAAACTCAACAGGGATTATCACAAATTCATAAACTCAACAGGGATTATCTCCAGTCCATAAACTCAACAGTGATTATCTCCAGTCCATAAACTCAACAGGGATTATCACCAGTCCATAAACTCAACAGGGATTATCACCGATCCATAAACTCAACACGGATTATCTCCAGTCCATAAACTCAACAGGGATTATCACCAGTCCATAAACCCAACAGGGATTATCTCCTGTCCATAAACTCAACAGGGATTATCACCGATCCATAAACTCAACAGGGATTATCACCAGTCCATAAACTCAACAGGGATTATCACCAGTCCATAAACTCAACAGGGATTATCTCCAGTCCATAAACTCAACAGGGATTATCACCAGTCCATAAACTCAACAGGGATTATCTCCAGTCCATAAACTCAACAGGGATTATCACCAGTCCATAAACTCAACAGGGATTATCACCAGTCCATAAACTCAACAGGGATTATCTCCAGTCCATAAACTCAACAGGGATTATCGCCAGTCCATGAAGTGTGTTGATTAGATGTTTAGAAGTAGTTGCCATTTTGTGATGTAAGCTTCTTTACATTAAATAAGGGTCCAAGCCTGACCTAAGAATAGTAAAACAACCTGAACTCACCACAAACACGTTGACAAACACATACACACACAGACCCCCAGAAGCTAGTTAGTCGTCACACCTCTTGTAGCTAGATAGTCGTCACACCTATTGTAGCTAGATAGTCGTCACACCTCTTGTAGCTAGTTAGTCTACACACCCCCAGTAGCTAGTTAGTCTACACACCTCTTGTAGCTAGTTAGTCTACACACTCCCAATAGCTAGTTAGTGTACACAACCCCAGTAGCTAGTTAGTCTACACACTCCCAATAGCTAGTTAGTGTACACAACCCCAGTAGCTAGTTAGTCTACACACTCCCAATAGCTAGTTAGTGTACACAACCCCAGTAGCTAGTTAGTCTACACACTCCCAATAGCTAGTTAGTGTACACAACCCCAGTAGCTAGTTAGTTTACACACTTCCATTAGCTAGTTAGTCTACACACCCCCAGTAGCTAGTTAGTCTACACACCCCCAGTAGCTAGTTAGTCTACACACTCCCAGTAGCTAGTTAGTCTACACACCCCCAGTAGCTAGTTAGTCTACACACTCCCAGTAGCTAGTTAGTCTACACACTCCCAGTAGCTAGTTAGTCTACACACTCCCAATAGCTAGTTAGTGTACACAACCCCAGTAGCTAGTTAGTCTACACACTCCCAATAGCTAGTTAGTGTACACAACCCCAGTAGCTAGTTAGTTTACACACTTCCATTAGCTAGTTAGTCTACACACCCCAAGTAGCTAGTTAGTCTACACACCCCCAGTAGCTAGTTAGTCTACACACTCCCAGTAGCTAGTTAGTCTACACACCCCCAGTAGCTAGTTAGTCTACACACTCCCAGTAGCTAGTTAGTCTACACACCCCCAGTAGCTAGTTAGTCTACACACTTCCATTAGCTAGTTAGTCTACACACCTCTTGTAGCTAGTTAGTCTACACACTCCCAGTAGCTAGTTAGTCTACACCCCCCCAGTAGCTAGTTAGTCTACACACCTCTTGTAGCTAGTTAGTCTACACACTCCCAGTAGCTAGTTAGTCTACACACCCCCAGTAGCTAGTTAGTCAACACACTCCCAATAGCTAGTTAGTCTACACACTCTCAGTAGCTAGTTAGTCTACACACTCCCAGTAGCTAGTTAGTCTACACACCCCCAGTAGCTAGTTAGTCTACACACCTCTAGTAGCTAGTTAGTCTACACACTCCCAGTAGCTAGTTAGTCTACACACCCCCAGTAGCTAGTTAGTCTACACACCTCTTGTAGCTAGTTAGTTTACACACTCCCAGTAGCTAGTTAGTCTACACACCTCTTGTAGCTAGTTAGTCTACACACCCCCAGTAGCTAGTTAGTCTACACACCTCTTGTAGCTAGTTAGTCTACACACTCCCAGTAGCTAGTTAGTCTACACACTCCCAGTAGCTAGTTAGTCTACACACTCCCAATAGCTAGTTAGTGTACACAACCCCAGTAGCTAGTTAGTCTACACAACCCCAGTAGCTAGTTAGTCTACACACCCCCAGTAGCTAGTTAGTCTACACACCCCAATAGCTAGTTAGTCTACACACTCCCAGTAGCTAGTTAGTCTACACACCCCAATAGCTAGTTAGTCTACACACTCCCAGTAGCTAGTTAGTTTACACACTTCCATTAGCTAGTTAGTCTACACACCCCCAGTAGCTAGTTAGTCTACACACCCCCAGTAGCTAGTTAGTCTACACACTTCCATTAGCTAGTTAGTCTACACACTCCCAGAAGCTAGTTAGTCTACACACTCCCAGTAGCTAGTTAGTCTACACACTCCCAATAGCTAGTTAGTGTACACAACCCCAGTAGCTAGTTAGTCTACACACCCCAATAGCTAGTTAGTCTACACACCCCCAGTAGCTAGTTAGTCTACACACCCCAATAGCTAGTTAGTCTACACACTCCCAGTAGCTAGTTAGTCTACACACCCCCAGTAGCTAGTTAGTCTACACACCCCAATAGCTAGTTAGTCTACACACCCCCAGTAGCTAGTTAGTCTACACACCCCAATAGCTAGTTAGTCTACACACCCCAATAGCTAGTCAGTCTACACACTCCCAGCAGCTAGTTAGTCTACACACCCCAATAGCTAGTTAGTCTACACACTCCCAGCAGCTAGTTAGTCTACACACCCCAATAGCTAGTTAGTCTACACACTCCCAGCAGCTAGTTAGTCTACACACCTCAATAGCTAGTTAGTCTACACACCCCCAGTAGCTAGTTAGTCTACACACCCCAATAGCTAGTTAGTCTACACACTCCCAGCAGCTAGTTAGTCTACACACCCCAATAGCTAGTTAGTCTACACACTCCCAGTAGCTAGTTAGTCTACACACCCCAATAGCTAGTTAGTCTACACACTCCCAGCAGCTAGTTAGTCTACACACCCCCAGTAGCTAGTTAATCTACACAACCCCAGTAGCTAGTTAGTCTACACACTCCCAGTAGCTAGTTAGTCTACACACTCCCAGTAGCTAGTTAGTCTACACACCCTCAGTAGCAAGTTAGTCTACACACTCCCAGTAGCTAGTTAGTCTACACACCCCTTGCACAGCTAACCACACACAACCTACTCCACGTTTTTAAAGTTAAAGAATTTACTTTAGCTTGAGCAATTTTGACAAAAACAATGCATATACAGTATGTTGCCATATTTTATTTATTTATTTAACCTTTATTTAACTAGGCAAGTCAGTATAGTATGTGGCCGTAAGAGTTGATAGAATTTTATTCAAAATTATTTACAGCTGTGATGGCTGCCAAAGGCGCTTCCACCAAGAATTAACTCTGACGAAATACTCAAGACATATCCGGGTTTTATTTTTGAATAATTCAAGCAGTTTTCTATACTTTTTCCTTTATACTTTGGAAATGTGTAATAAGATGTGTACATGGGTAGATTTTTTTTAAATTATTTTATAAAAAAAAATGTAAATGTAATTTTAAGGTAGCAAAATGTGACCACTGTGCAAGGAGTTGGGTGTAGAGTTTCCATAGGCCCTGTATGTACATGTAAGCCCCCTCTCTCCCGCCTACTGTTATCCAGTCACCATTAGAGATCAGAAACCCTCATCACTCATAACTAGAACACGGGGGACATTCTGGCACAAGGCCAGATAAAACTCTTTCTATTTATAGAATCTTTCCGAGTCGGAGTTATTCTGTTTTGGAAGGCAGAGTTTTCAAATGTATTTTTAGTTCCTGGTATTAAAGAATCCTGGTCAGGTTGCAGAGTTCACATTAACACAGGTGGAGCCTGGCATTCCATTGGTGGATGAGGGCTTTCCACCAATTATAATTCCTTTTAAAAAAATATTTATTTAACTAGGCAAGTCAGTTAAGAGCAAATTCTTATTTACAATGACGGCCAAACCCTGGCCAAACCACGGGACGACGCTGGGCCAATTGTGCGCCGCCTTACGGGACTCCTAATCGCAGCCGGATGTGACGCAGCCTGGATTCAAACCGAGGGACTGTAGTGACACCTCTTGTACTGAGATACAGTGTCTTAGACCGCTGCGCCACTCGGGGGCCGTGATGGCTCATCAGCAGACATTGAATATGATCTACATGACCAAAAGTATGTGGACACCTTGCTCGTGGAACATCTCATTCCAAAATCCTGGGCATTAATATGGACTCCAAACTCATTTAAATGTCTGCTGAAGGGCCACGCTCGGTGGATGGGCTTTCCATTGATGGGTAGGTTTCAAAATCGCCTCCAGCTACACTACATGATCAAAAGTATGTGGACACCTTGCTCGTGGAACATCTCATTCAGAAATGATGGGCATTAATGTGGAGTTTGTCAACCCCTTTGCTGCAATAACAGCCTCCACTCTTCTGGGAAGGCTTTTTCCAATAGATGTTGGAACATTGCTGCAGGGGGACTTGATTCCATTCGGCCACAAGAGCATTAGGGAGGTCGGGCACTGATGTTGAGCGATTAGTCCTGGCTCGCAGTTGGCGTTCCAATTCATCCCAAAGGTGTTCAATGGGGTTGAGGTCATGGCTCTGTGCAAGCCAGATCTCGACAAAAAAACATTTCTGTATGGACCTTGTTTTGTGCACGGGGGCATTGTCAGAAACAGGAAAGGGCCTCCCCCAAACGATTGCACAAAGTTGGAAGCACAGAATCATCTAGAATGTCATTGTATGCTGTAGCGTTAAGATTTCCCTTCAATGGAACTAAGGGGCCCGAACCATGAAAAACAGTCCCAGACCATTATTCCTCCTCCACCAAACTTTACAGTTGGCACTGCATTGGGGCAGGTAGCGTTCTCCTGGCATCCACCAAACCCAGATTCGTCCATCGGACTGCCAGATGGTGAAGCATGATTAATCACTCCAGAAAAAGCGTTTCCACTGCTCCAGAGTGCAATGGTGGCGAGCTTTACACCACTCCAGCCGATGCTGGAGCATTGCACAAGGTGATCTTAGGCCTGTGTGTAGCTGCTCAGCCTTGGAAACTAATTTCATGAAGCTCTCAACGAACAGTTCTTGTGCTGACGTTGCTTCCAGAGGCAGTTTGGAACTCGGTAGTGAGCGTTGAAACCGAGGACAAACGATTCTTATGCGCTACGCGCTTCAGCACTCGGAGCTCCTGTTCTGTGAGCTTGTGTGGCCTACCACTTCGCGGCTGAGCCGTTGTTGCTCCTAGTGCTCCTCCACTTCACAATAACAGCACTTACAGTTGCAGCTCTAGCAGGGCAGAAATTTGACGAACTGACTTGTTGGAAAGGTGGCATCCTATGACGGTGCTCTTATCCTATGACTGAGCTCTTCAGTCAGGCCATTATACTGCCAATGTTTGTCTGTGGAGATTGCATGGCTGTGTGCTCGAATTTTATACACCTGTCAGCAACGGGTGTGGCTGAAATAGCCAAATCCACAAATGTATATATATAGTGAATCTACTTTGGTTTAGATACAAGCATCACGAAACCTCTAGCACAATACACTCATGTGACTTGGTGAAAATCTGTTTTGTGGACCGAACTTGCTTATCACTTTTTCCATGTCATTTCTTCCTTCACAACTTAGCTTACTGAATTTGCGCGTGTGTGTGTGTGCGTGTGTGTGCGTGCGTGTGCGCGTGAGTGTGTGCGTGTGCGTGTGTGTGTGTGTGTGTGTGTTAGTGATTCACGGGTCAGCTCTTTGTTCCCCCGCACTCTCCCCCAATTGCTAATAACCCATCTGCAACCGCCCGACTATGTGTAATAAAATTCAAATCTGAGGACCACAAACAACCCTAACTTGCAAATATTATAGAAAATGTGCTGCAGGCCTCGGTGGAGGCTGATGGGAGGAGCTACATGAGGACGGGCTCATTGTAATGGCTGGAATGGACTTCATACCGATCCATAAATTCCATTCCAGCCATTACAATGAGCCCGTCCTCCCATAGCTCCTCCCACCAGCCTTCTCTTGTAGACCAACGGTCAGAGATGGCAGAATGTTTTTGAGACAGGGGGGCGGGGGATTTTTGTTCTTGCTTGTAATTTCCGACATTTTGGTAGGCTATTAGTAAACGTGTCTATAGTTAGATACATGCATCTTCTCTTCTGTCATTGCCGGTTTCCCTAGAAGTAAACCCTTGCTCACCGTAATAATAAATTGATAAAATGAATGCTTTAATCTAGTTGACATCAGTAATGGTGTCTCTTTCATCCCTGCTTCTCTTGCTTCTCTTGCTTCTCTTGCGTACCAAAGATTTTTAGGGACCTGGATCCCAGGATCACTACAAATGGCTGCCTCAGAATGAGAGACCATGTCAGGCCATGGACCACATTAAGTATGATCCCCAATTAGAGGCAACGATCATCATCTGCCTCCAATTGGGAACCATACTCACACACGCTCTTCAGGGCGAGTGCGTGGAGCCGGCACAGGTTTCATCGGACTGATGACACGCTCTTCAGGGCGAGTGCGTGGAGCCGGCACAGGTTTCATCGGACTGATGACACGCTCTTCAGGGCGAGTGCGGGGAGCCGGCACAGGTTTCATCGGACTGATGACACGCTCTTCAGGGCGAGTGCGTGGAGCCGGCACAGGTTTCATCGGACTGATGACACGCTCTTCAGGGCGAGTGCGGGGAGCCGGCACAGGTTTCATCGGACTGATGACACGCTCTTCAGGGCGAGTGCGTGGAGCCGGCACAGGTTTCATCGGACTGATGACACGCTCTTCAGGGCGAGTGCGTGGAGCCGGCACAGGTTTCATCGGACTGATGACACGCTCTTCAGGGCGAGTGCCGTGCAGAATACACATAACCAACATCTCCCTCCTCCAACAGCTCCATCGAATCCCCGATGGTCTCTGGCTCTCTCCTCGGCTCGACCGACAGCCCGTTGTGCTCCCCCCCCAAAAAAAATCTTGGGGTTTCTGTGGCCGTGGACCCCGGCGTCGTCGCTGTCCTCCTATACTCCTTGGTGACTCCCGCCAAGGAAGAGTCTCGCATCCACCCATTATTTCCTCCCATGTCCAGCTCTCCTTTACCTCCTGGGCACGCTGCTTGGTCCTGTAGTGGTGGGATATTCTGTCACATTCGTTATAATGAGTGGACCAAAGCGCAGCGTGAGTAGAGTTCCACATATTTATTGAAGTGAAACTTAAACAACAAATAAATAAACCAACGTTCAGTTCGTAGCGCACATAGGCACTAAACAAAAATAATATCCCACAACGCAGGTGGGAAAAGGACCACATTAAATATGATCCCCAATTAGAGGCAACGATTATCAGCTGCCTCCAATTGGGAACCATACTCACACCAACATAGAAATTCATGAATAGAACACCCCCTAGTCACGCTCAGACCTATTGCACCAGAGATAACCCCAAGGGCTCTCTATGGTCAGGGCGTGACAGAACATTCCCCTTCCCTACCTGATCCAGTCACAAACTGAACCTTCCCATCACTTGCACCGTGTACTCCATCACTTGCACCGTGTACTTCATCACTTGCACCGTGTACTCCATCACTTGCACCGTGTACTCCATCACTTGCACCGTGTACTCCATCACTTGCACCGTGTACTTCATCACTTGCACCGTGTACTCCATCACTTGCACCGTATACTTCATCACTTGCACCGTGTACTCCATCACTTGCACCGTGTACTTCATCACTTGCACCGTGTACTTCATCACTTGCACCGTGTACTCCATTACTTGCACCGTGTACTCCATCACTTGCACTGTGTACTTCATCACGTGCACTGTGTACTTCATCACTTGCACCGTGTACTCCATCACTTGCACCGTGTACTTCATCACTTGCACCGTGTACTCCATCACTTGCACCGTGTACTTCATCACTTGCACTGTGTACTTTTAATGTAATCTCAACTACAATCTACAGTCATTAGGTTCTGCTCTGAGATGAAGACCAGCGATAACACATTAAGTTGTTGTATAAATACTGGAAATAATGGAAAAACTATTTCTGATTTTTGGGTTTAGTTTAGTCACCCAAAATGTCTATCACTGTGCTTTCAACCACTTAAAAGGACAGCAAAGTTCAAATGGGAAGAGGCCTTTCAAGAACATCACTAAGCAAACGAGGAATCGGTCAGGAAACACACCTCCAAGAATGAAATCTAATTTTGTCTAATGAGCAACAGCAAAGCACAGGTGCCAGTCGACATTTGGAGACGGCAACTGCTGTCCCTGACTCTGTATCGGTATGGTATTTTTTTGCCAAGGCAACTAAATGTCCCCTCAGGCCCCGACTCCACCACATATCTACAGCACAAAATGCATGTGTGTATAGTCCGTATGTTATCGTGTGTGGTTACACATGTGTCTACGGACTATGTTTCTGTTGCTTCACAGTCCCTGCTGTTCCATAAGGTGTATTTTTATCTGTTTTTTAAAATCTGATTCTACTGCTTGCATCAGTTACCTGATGTGGAATAGAGTTCCATGTAGTCACGGCTCTATGTAGTACTGTGCACCTCCCGTAGTCTGTTCTGGAGTTGGTGACTGTGAAAAGAGACCTCTTGTGGCATGTCTTGTGGGGTATGCATGGGTGTCCGAGCTATGCGCCAGTAGTTTAGACAGACCTCTTGTGGCATGTCTTGTGGGGTATGCATGGGTGTCCGAGCTATGTGCCAGTAGTTTAGACAGACCTCTTGTGGCATGTCTTGTGGGGTATGCATGGGTGTCCGAGCTATGCGCCAGTAGTTTAGACAGACCTCTTGTGGCATGTCTTGTGGGGTATGCATGGGTGTCCGAGCTATGCGCCAGTAGTTTAGACAGACCTCTTGTGGCATGTCTTGTGGGGGTATGCATGGGTGTCCGAGCTATGCGCCAGTAGTTTAGACAGACCTCTTGTGGCATGTCTTGTGGGGGTATGGATGGGTGTCCGAGCTGTGCGCCAGTAGTTTAGACAGACCTCTTGTGGCATGTCTTGTGGGGGTATGGATGGGTGTCCGAGCTGTGCGCCAGTAGTTTAGACAGACCTCTTGTGGCATGTCTTGTGGGGGTATGGATGGGTGTCCGAGCTGTGCGCCAGTAGTTTAGACAGACCTCTTGTGGCATGTCTTGTGGGGGTATGGATGGGTGTCCGAGCTGTGCGCCAGTAGTTTAGACAGACCTCTTGTGGCATGTCTTGTGGGGGTATGGATGGGTGTCCGAGCTGTGCGCCAGTAATTCAAACAGACAGCTCGGTGCATCCAACATGTCAATACCTCTCACAAATACTAGTGATGAAGTCACTGTCTCGAGATTGACATGCATATTGTTTATATTCGCTCTCTGTGTACATCCAAGGGCCAGACGTGCTTCCCTGTTCTGAGCCAATTTACATTTTCCTACGTCCCTTTTTGTGGCACTTGACGACACAACCTAACAGTAGTCCAGGTGCGACAAAACTATGGCCTGTAGGACCTGCCTTGTTGATAGTGTTGTTAGGAAGGCAGAGCAGCTCTTTATTATGGACAGACTTCTCCCCATCTTAGCTACTGTTGTATCAATATGTTATGTCCATTACAGTGTACTTTCCAGGGTCACTCCGAGCAGTTTAGTCACCTCAACTTGCTCAATTTCCACATTATTCAGTACAATATTTAGTTGAGGTTTAGGTTTTAGTGAATGATTTGTCACAAATACAATGCTTTTAGTTTTAGAAATATTTAGGACTAACTTATTTCTTGCCACCCGCTCTGAAACTAACTGCAGCTCTTTGTTAAGTGTTGCAGTCATTTCAGTCGCTGAAGTAGCTAACTTGAGTCATCCGCATACATAGACACCGCGGCTTTACTCAAAAAGTGAGGGTCCTAGACAGCTGCCCTGGGGAATTCCTGATTCCACCTGGATTATGTTGGAGAGGCTTCCATTAAAGAACACCCTCTGTGTTCTGTTAGACAGGTAATTCTTTATCCACAATATAGCAGGGGATGTAAAGACATAACACATATGTATTTCATTCAGCAGTCTATGATCGATTAAAGTCAAAAGTTGCACTGAAGTCGAACAAAATAACAGTTTTATAATTTTTACTGTAGCCCTGGACAAACATACCTGATTCAACTTGTCAACTAGGGTTGGGGGAATTGGAGGACCAGCGTTGGGGGTACTGGAGGACCAGGGTTGGGGGTACTGGAGGGCCAGGGTTGGGGATACTGGAGGACCA
Organism: Oncorhynchus mykiss; assembly: GCF_057628025.1. Lineage (NCBI taxonomy): Eukaryota > Metazoa > Chordata > Actinopteri > Salmoniformes > Salmonidae > Oncorhynchus > Oncorhynchus mykiss. The sequence continues at coordinate 4,766,217 of NC_143027.1, forward strand.
GGGTTGGCGGTACTGGAGGACCAGGGTTGGGGGTACTGGAGGACCAGGGTTGGGGGTACTGGAGGACCAGGGTTGGGGGTACTGGAGGACCAGGGTTGGGGGTACTGGAGGACCAGGGTTGGGAGTACTGGAGGACCAGGGTTGGGGGTACTGGAGAACCAGGGTTGGGGGTACTGGAGGACCAGGGTTGGGGATACTGGAGGACCAGGCTTGGGGATACTGGAGGACCAGGGTTGGGGGTACTGGAGGACCAGGGTTGGGGGTAACCTGAGGACCAGGGTTGGGGGTATTGGAGGGCCAGGGTTGCGGGTACTGGAGGACCAGGGTTGGGGGTACTGGAGGACCAGGGTTGGGGGTACTGGAGGACCAGGGTTGGGGGAACTGGAGGACCAGGGTTGGGGATACTGGAGGATCAGGGTTGGGGATACTGGAGGACCAAGGTTGGGGGTACTGGAGGACCAGGGTTGGGGGCACTGGAGGACCAGAGTTGGGGGTACAGGAGGACCAGGGTTGGGGGTACTGGAGGACCAGGGTTGGGGGTACTGGAGGACCAGGGTTGGGGGTAACCTGAGGACCAGGGTTGGGGGTACTAGAGGACCAGGGTTGGGGGTACTGGAGGACCAGGGTTGGGGGGACTGGAGGACCAGGGTTGGGGGTACTGGAGGACCAGGGTTGGGAGTACTGGAGGACCAGGGTTGGGAGTACTGGAGGACCAGGGTTGGGGGTACTGGAGGACCAGGGTTGTGGGTACTGGAGGACCAGGGTTGGGGGTACTGGAGGACCAGGGTTGGGGGTACTGGAGGACCAGGGTTGGGGGTACTGGAGGACCAGGGTTGGGAGTACTGGAGGACCAGGGTTGAGAGTACTGGAGGACCAGGGTTGGGGGTACAGGAGGACCAGGGTTGTGGGTCCTGGAGGACCAGGGTTGGGGGTACTGGAGGATCAGGGTTGGGGGTACTGGAGGACCAGGGTTGGGGGTACTGGAGGACCAGGGTTGGGAGTACTGGAGGACCAGGGTTGGGAGTACTGGAGGACCAGGGTTGGGGGTACTGGAGGACCAGGGTTGTGGGTCCTGGAGGACCAGGGTTGGGGGTACTGGAGGACCAGGGTTGGGGGTACTGGAGGACCAGGGTTGGGGGTACTGGAGGACCAGGGTTGGGGGTACTGGAGGACCAGGGTTGGGGATACTGGAGGACCAGGTTTGGGGGTAACCTGAGGACCAGGGTTGGGGGTATTGGAGGGCCAGGGTTGGGGGTACTGGAGGACCAGGGTTGGGGGTACTGGAGGACCAGGGTTGGGGGTACTGGAGGACCAGGGTTGGGGGTACTGGAGGACCAGGGTTGGGGATACTGGAGGACCAGGGTTGGGGATACTGGAGGACCAGGGTTGGGGGTACTGGAGGACCAGGGTTGGGGGTAACCTGAGGACCAGGGTTGGGGGTATTGGAGGGCCAGGGTTGGGGGTACTGGAGGACCAGGGTTGGGGGTACTGGAGGACCAGGGTTGGGGGAACTGGAGGACTGAAGGACCAGGGTTGTAGATACCGGAGGACCAAGGTTGGGGGTATTGGAGTGCAAGGGTTGATGGTATTGGAGTGCAAGGGGAGGGGTTATTGGAGGACCAGGGTTGGGGTTATTGGAGGACCAGGGTTGGGGGTATTGGAGGACCAGGGTTGTGGGTATTGGAAGACAAGGGATGGGGTACTGGAGGACCAGGGATGGGGGTACTGGAGGACCAGGGTTGAGTGTATTGGAGGACCAGGGCTGGGAAACGCTGTTCTATATCTGTCAGTATGTATGTACCATGACCTCATCAACATGCCTCCTGTCTTCACTGATCCACTTCAATGTCCCCCTTCATTTATCTCCTCCAAGGTGATTGTGCAGAGTTCCCACATAGACACATTTTAAAAAATCTACTGCAGACACGTTCTTCAGAAAGTGATACTTTTCTAGTAAGGGTTGGATTGGATGGATTGTAGTGTTGCATGTAAGGCGTTGAACTGATTTTCAGAATGAAGGAGCCTCTATGGTGATATATTGATATGGAGGTAGTCTGAACAGCAGAACAGGTCTATTGTATGCTTTAATTGGATCAAAGACCTAAAATGCTTACTCTTGTTTCATCAAAGAAACATATTTATACAGTTATTTTTAATTTATGAAAAAAAAATACACCACAAAACATCAAATGAACATGTTATCACAAACATATCCAATCATTTGACTGATCATACAACTGAACGATGCATTTAGACAAATAACTGGGAAAGTTCAGCTAGAACCAGTCGTTACCAGGTCTGACAATACAAGCATTTTCGCTACACACGCAATAACATCTGCTAAACACGTGTATGTGACCAATACAATTACATTTTATTTGATTCACATACATCTCTCAGAAAAGCTCAGTTGCCATTTCATCTGGCTCGGAGAGGATTTGTTGTGTTGAAAGTCAAACCTCAAAACACCTGAATCATTTCTCATGAGAACAGTCCATGCATACCTTATTGAATGTGTGTGTGTGTGTGTGTGTGTGTGTGTGTGTGTGTGTGTGTGTGTGTGTGTGGGTGGGTGTGTGTGTGTGTGTGTGTGTGTGTGTGCGTGTGTGCGTGTACATGCGTCTGCATGTCTGTGTTGATTCTAGGAGTTCCAGACATGGCTCAGAGAGTCTGCCCCAGCTGAGAGGAAGGGAAAGGAGCTTACTTCTAGGTGTCCTAGGTGTCCTAGGTGTTTTAGATGTCCTAGGTGTCCTAGGTGTTCTAGGTGTTCTAGGTGTTCCAGACATGGCCCAGACAGTCTGCTCCAGCTGAGAGGAGCTTGGTTCCATTGGGACTGAGGGCCAGGTGCAAAACACGACCAATGTGACCTGAAAAAAAAAATCACAATAACAGCATTGTAACAATGAGAAAAATACGTATCTGGTCTTATCAGGCTCCCCTATCTGTGGGTTGAGCAGCTCTTATACAGTACCAGTCCAAAGCTTGGACACACCGACTCATTCAAGCGTTTTTGTTTTTACTATTTTCTACATTATAGAATAGTGAAGACATCAAAACTATGAAATACAGTGCCTTGCGAAAGTATTTGGCCCCCTTGAACTTTGCGACCTTTTGCCACATTTCAGGCTTCAAACATAAAGATATAAAACTGTATTTTTTTGTGAAGAATCAACAACAAGTGGGACACAATCATGAAGTGGAACGACATTTATTGGATATTTCAAACTTTTTTAACAATTCAAAAACTGAAAAATTGGGCGTGCAAAATTAGTAGTAACAGAACATTTATGTTTAGTAGTAGTAGCAGTAGAAGTAGTAGCAGTAGAAGTAGTAACAGAACATTTATGTTTAGTAGTAGTAGTAGTAGTAGTAGTAGTATCAGTAGTAGTAGTAGCAGTAGCAGTAGTAGTAGTAGTAGTAGTATCAGTAGTAGTAGTAGCAGTAGTAGTAGTAGTAATAGCAGTAGTAGTAGTAGTAGTAGTAGTAGTAGTAGTAGCAGTAGTAGTAGTAGCAGTAGTAGTAGTATCAGTAGTATCAGTAGTAGTAGTAGCAGTAGTAATAGTAGCAGTAGCAGATGTCTCACCATGTAGCTGGTAGGTCTCTTCCAGTGAGGGGGAGGGGCTCCAGCAGGTTATGTGGTGATGAGGAAGACCATGGCCAGTGAACAGAGCCTTCCTCTCCTCTGACCAGACCACGGAACACACCTACAATATAATAGAATAGATAGAACAACTTTCAATGATACATTTGATAACAATAACCTAGTAAATTACATTAGATGTCAACAACTTATAAAGCCCAATATTGTGACATTTTCCAAGCATTTGAATTCATATCACAATCACTAATACTATACAGTGTCTTGGGAAAGGAGTCTGACCCCTTCACATTTTGTTACGTTACAGTCTTATTTTAAAATGTATTCAAAATTATTATTTTTCCTCATCAATCTACACACATTACCCCATTATGACAAAGCAAAAAAAATGTTTAGACATTTTTGCAAATGTATTTAAAATTAAAAAAACTGAAAGATCACATGAGAGATCACATTTAAGTATTCAGAGCCTTTACTCAGTACTTTGTTGAAGCATCTTTGGCAGCGATTACAGCCTCGAGTCTTCTTGGGTATGACGCTACAAGCACATCCAACATCTGGGAACTTGTATTTGGGAAGTTTCTCCCATTCTTCTCTGCAGATCCTCTCAAGCTCTGTCAGGTTGGATGGGGAGCATCGCTGCACAGCTATTTTCCGGTCTCTCCAGAGATGTTCGATTGGGTTCAAGTCCAGGTACAAGGCCACTCAAGGACATTCAGAGACTTGTCCCCGGTGTTGTGCCTGGTTTCCTCCAATCTTGGTTTCACCAGACCAGAGAACCTTGTTTTTCATGGTCTGAGAGTCCTTTAGGTGCCTTTTGGCAAACTCCAAGTGGGCTGTCATATGCCTTTTACGGAGTAGTGGCTTCCGTCTGGCCACTCTACCATTAAGGCCTGATTGGTGGAGGGCTGCAGAGATGGTTGTCCTTCTGGAAGGTTCTCCCATCTTCATAGAGGAACTCTGGAGCTCTGTCAGAGTGACCATCAGGTTCTTGTTCACCTCCCTGACCAAGGCTCTAGGAAGAGTCTTGGTGGTTCCAAACTTCTTCCATTTAAGAATGATGGAGGCCACCATGTTCTTGGGGACCTTCAATTCTGCAGACATTTTTTGGTACCCTTCCCCAGATCTGTAACTAGACACAATCCTGTGTGTGTGTGTGTGTGTGTGTGTGTGTGTGTGTGTGTGTCTGTTGAGATCAAATATATGAAATGACTGCGTTGTGTAACACCCACCTGTGAGTTGGTCTGGGCGGAGTCAACGCAGGTACCTGATTGGTTATTCCAGATCCTCAGAACACCGTCGCTCTGCCCCCCTCCCGTGGCGATCAACTCCTTCTGCCAAGGACACCATGCCATAGCCTATACAGACACACACACACACACCTCGGTTAACTAAAGAACTAAAGTCTCGGGTAAATTGGTCAAATGATTGATTAAGTTCTAGTGCTATACATGTTCAGAGAAGAGATAGAACGAGGATCGGAAACCAGAACGAGGATCGGAACCAGAACGAGGATCGGAACCAGAACGAGGATCGGAACCTGAACGAGGATCGAAAACCAGAACGAGGATCGGAACACGAACGAGGATCAGAAACCAGAACGAGGATCGGAACCCGAACGAGGATCGGAAACCAGAACGAGGATCGGAACCAGAACGAGGATCGGAACCAGAATGAGGATCGGAACCTGAACGAGGATCGAAAACCAGAACGAGGATCGGAACACGAACGAGGATCAGAAACCAGAACGAGGATCGGAACCCGAACGAGGATCGGAAACCAGAACAAGGATCGGAACCCGAACGAGGATCGGAACCCGAACGAGGATCGAAACCAGAACGAGGATCGGAAACAGAACGAGGATCGGAACCCAAACGAGGATCGGAACCCGAACGAGGATCGGAACCAGAACGAGGATCGGAAACAGAACGAGGATCGGAACCCGAACGAGGATCGGAACCAGAACCGGAACCAGAACGAGGATCGGAAACAGAACGAGGATCGGAACCAGAATGAGGATCGGAACCAGAACGAGGATCGGAAACCGAACGAGGATCGGAACCGGAACGAGGATCGGAACCCGAACGAGGATCGGAAACCGAACGAGGATCGTAACCAGAACGAGGATCGGAACCAGAACGAGGATAGGAACCCGAACGAGGATCGGAACCAGAACGAGGATCGGAACCAGAACGAGGATCGGAACCCGAACGAGGATCGGAACTAGAACGAGGATCGGAACCAGAACGAGGATCGGAAATAGAACGAGGATCGGAACCCGAACGAGGATCGGAACCAGAACGAGGATCGGAACCAGAACGAGGATCGGAAATAGAACGAGGATCGGAACCAGAATGAGGATCGGAACCAGAACGAGGATCGGAACCAGAACGAGGATCGGAACCCGAACGAGGATCGGAACCAGAACGAGGATCGGAACCAGAACGAGGATCGGAACCCGAACGAGGATCGGAAACAGAACGAGGATCGGAACCAGAACGAGGATCGGAACCAGAACGAGGAGCTCCACCCTCTCTTTTTGTAAGTTATGGGCAAGTATATGGGCCAAATTTCTCCTCCCCTTCCGAACACCCTAGAAATCATGATTTGTCCAAAAGCCACAGAACATGTAGTAGTAGCAGTAGAAGTAGTAACAGAACATTTATGTTTAGTAGTAGTAGTAGTAGAAGTAGTAGTAACAGAACATTTATGTTTAGTAGTAGTAGTAGTAGAAGTAGTAGTAACAGAACATTTATGTTTAGTAGTAGTAGTAGTAGTAACAGAACATTTATGTTTAGTAGTAGTAGTAGTAGAAGTAGTAACAGAACATTTATGTTTAGTAGTAGTAGCAGTAGAAGTAGTAACAGAACATTTATGTTTAGTAGTAGTAGTAGTAGAAGTAGTAACAGAACATTTATGTTTAGTAGTAGTAGTAGTAGAAGTAGTAACAGAACATTTATGTTTAGTAGTAGTAGTAGTAGTAACAGAACATTTATGTTTAGTAGTAGTAGCAGTAGAAGTAGTAACAGAACATTTATGTTTAGTAGTAGTAGCAGTAGAAGTAGTAACAGAACATTTATGTTTAGTAGTAGTAGTAGTAGAAGTAGTAACAGAACATTTATGTTTAGTAGTAGTAGCAGTAGAAGTAGTAACAGAACATTTATGTTTAGTAGTAGTAGTAGTAGAAGTAGTAACAGAACATTTATGTTTAGTAGTAGTAGCAGTAGAAGTAGTAACAGAACATTTATGTTTAGTAGTAGTAGTAGTAGTAGTAGCAGTAGCAGTAGCAGTAGTAGTAGTAGTAGTAGTAGCAGTAGCAGTAGCAGTAGTAGTAGTAGTAGTAGTAGTAGTAGTAGTAGTAGTAGTAGTAGTAACAGAACATTTATGTTTAGTAGCAGTAGTAGCGAACACACACACTGAGGCCACACACCTTGACCGCACTGGGTTGTGTCATTGTCCTAGCAGGTGGGTGTGTCTTCGTCTTAGACCCCAGGTCATTGGTCCAGATGTTGAGGAGGCCGTCTATTGAGCCACTGGCCAGCCAATCTCCTTGCGGCGCCCACTCCAGCCCGCACACGGCCCCTTGTTGTTGGAACACACCCACTGTCGGGGTGTCAAGTCGGTAGTCATGGTGATGGATTAGCCCGAGAACAGAACCGCTGTCAGGGACAAGAACATGGTTGTGTTTCTCAACTCCTCAAGAGCCTTAACAGTACACACACACACACACACACACACACACACACACACACACACACACACACACACACACACACACACACACACCTGCTGAGTACGTGTTGGTTCCAGCTAAGCGCCCCCACTCCAGAGAGGTGTGACGTTATAGTTCTCAGTCTGGTCCTCTTCTCCACATCCCACAGCTGGGGGGGAGACGGAGAAGGAGGGGGAGAAGGAGAGGGAGAAGGAGGGGGAGAAGGAGAAGGAGGGGGAGAAGGAGAAGAAGAGGGAGAGGGAGGGGGAGAAGGAGAAGGAGGGGGAGAAGGAGAAGGAGAGGGAGAGATAGGGGGAGGGGGAGAAGGAGAGAGAGGGGAGGGGGAGAAGGAGAGGGAGGGGGAGAAGGAGAAGGAGAGAGAGGGGGAGGAGGAGAAGGAGAGGGAGGGGGAGAAGGAGAAGGAGAGGGAGGGGGAGAAGGAGAAGGAGGGGGAGAAGGAGAAGGAGGGGGAGGGGGAGAAGGAGAAGGAGGGGGAGAAGGAGAAGGAGGGGGAGAAGGAGAAGGAGGGGGAGAGGCAGATGCGGAGGGAGGGGGAGAGGCAGATGCAGAGGGAGAAGGAGAGGGAAGGGGAGAGGCAGAGGGAGAGGCAGATGCAGAGGGAGAAGGAGATGGAGGGGGGAAGGGAGAAGGAGAGGGAGAGGCAGAGGGGGAGGCAGAGGGGGAGGCAGCGGGGGAGGGGGAGAGGTGTCTTACAAACATCACTAACGTAGAACATGACATGCACATGGCCGTGCTAAGCTAAACCTAACCTCACTGTAAGCAGGAAATCACTCCACTGTGTTTGAAGATGTGATATTGTTCTGTCAACATACTTTCAACATGAAGACCTGCCAACAAAACAATCCAACACCCTCAAAAGGAAACAACACAAATATATCATTATATTAAAGCAGCCAGGTCACGCGTGATACAAGTCAGTATTTGACGTCCGTCCGTGTCTGTAGACGTCGGGAGAGGACGTGGAAACCGTCCACTAGGGGGGCAACAGTGAGCGCGTAGGTTTCAGTTGTGGACAGGGGGTTGGTGGATGGACCTAAGCATTTGCCTCTGATTACAGAGGTCGCAATTTCAAATCCAGCGATAGAAGGTTGTTTTTGAGATTTTTGTTTTTTAAGCCTATCCCAAATCTTTAACCCTTACCTTAAATCATTCGGAGTTAACGCCTAACCTTACGATTTCAACTTTTAAATAACTTTAAAATGTGACGTTTGAGAAACACGGAGCAACGTCTAATTCTGACATGAGACGGTGAGAGCTAGTCGATTGAAGACACACTCTAGAACACGTGTAAATCATTTCAGCCAGTAGTTTTGAAAGTGGTGTTCACGAGTTAAAAGTGGTCCCTGTTTGTTGCGTACAACGTCATCCATTTTGTGTGATATGTTACCAATGAAATTAGTGCAAAATATTACTTTTTTCTTAAACATTTATTTTACAGATAGATTGTAGGTTCTATCAATTTAATTTATTTTGATTTTTTGTGCAATAAGTTTTAGGAATTTGTTGTGCTAAAGGTTCGAGCATGTTTGTCTCCCACCTGCACGTCGCCCTCCTTGGTCCCGATGCCCAGTGTACATCCATCTCTGCTCCAGGACACAGAAGACACAGAGTGAGACAGGCTCAGTGGGAGAGAAGGTGCTGCTCTGGGATGGATGCAGCCCTGCAGAGTGGGTGTGTCTGCCTTCCACAGGAAAACGTCACACCCCAGGGCCATGGCCACGATTCCACTGTTACTCCAGTCCAATGGGTGGCTGTCTGAGGAGAGGAGAAAGATTTTTAAATTAACAAACGTACTATTGACACATAGTATTTGCAGTTACAGTATTCTACTAAATAGACAGCTCTGTTTGTGTGTTTTATCACAACAAGTTCAAGTTTGACCTACGAATTTTGTGAATTTGTGTTCAATGCTCTACAACAAAGCTTTCTTAGTGTCCAATAAACTTTCTCTGCCCTTAACCTTGTTCTGAACACCTCCAAAACAAAGGTCATGTGGTTTGATAAGAAGAACGCCCCTCTTCCCACAGGTGTGATTACTACCTCTGAGGGTTTAGAGCTTGAGGTAGTCACCTCATACAAGTACTTGGGAGTATGGCTAGACGGTACACTGTCCTTCTCTCAGCACATACCAAAGCTGCAGGCTAAAGTTAAATCTAGACTTGGTTTCCTCTATCGTAATCGCTCCTCTTTCACCCCAGCTGCCAAATTAACCCTGATTCAGATGACCATCCTACCCATGCTAGATTACGGAGACATAATTTATAGATCGTCAGGTAAGGGTGCTCTCGAGAGGCTAGATGTTCTTTACCATTCGGCCATCTGATTTGCCACCAATGCTCCTTATAGGACACATCACTGCACTCTATACTCCTCTGTAAACTGGTCATCTCTGTAAACCTGTCGCAAGACTCACTGGTTAATGATTATTTATAAAAACCCTCTTAAGCCTCACCCCCCCCAGCCCCCCCCATCTGAGATATCTACTGCAGCCCTCATCCTCCACATACAACACCCGTTCTGCCAGTCACATTCTGCTAAAGGTCCCCAAAGCACAGTAAGTAAAATATCGTTGTCTCAGCCTTCTTTCCCTTTCCCTTTGTGCTGCTACCATGTTGTGCTGCTACCATGTTGTGATGCTACCATGCTGTGATGCTACCCTGTTTTGTGATGCTACCCTGTTTTGTGCTGCCATGTTGTGCTGCTACCATGTTGTGCTGCTACCATGTTGTACTGCTACCATGTTGTACTGCTACCATGTTGTGATGCTACCATGCTGTGATGCTACCCTGTTTTGTGATGCTACCCTGTTTTGCGATGCTACCATGCTGTGATGCTACCCTGTTTTGTGATGCTACCCTGTTTTGTGCTGCCATGTTGTGCTGCTGCCATGTTGTGCTGCTACCTGTTTTGTGCTGCTGCCATGTTGTGCTGCTACCATGTTGTGCTGCTGCCATGTTGTGCTGCTGCCATGTTGTGCTGCTACCATGTTGTGCTGCTGCCATGTTGTGCTGCTGCCATGTTGTGCTGCTACCATGTTGTACTGCTACCATGTTGTACTGCTACCATGTTGTGATGCTACCATGCTGTGATGCTACCCTGTTTTGTGATGCTACCCTGTTTTGCGATGCTACCATGCTGTGATGCTACCCTGTTTTGTGATGCTACCCTGTTTTGTGCTGCCATGTTGTGCTGCTGCCATGTTGTGCTGCTACCTGTTTTGTGCTGCTGCCATGTTGTGCTGCTACCATGTTGTGCTGCTGCCATGTTGTGCTGCTACCATGTTGTGCTGCTACCATGTTGTGCTGCTGCCATGTTGTGCTGCTGCCATGTTTTGTGCTGCTACCATGCATGTTGTGCTGCTACCATGTTGTGCTGCTACCATGCTGTCATGCTACCATGTTGTGTTGCTACCATGCTGCGTTGTTGTCGTAGGTCTCTCTCTATGTAGTGTTGTCTCTCTTGTCGTGATGTGCGTTTTGTCCTATATTTTTATTTAATTTATTTTTAATCCCAGCCCCCGGTCCTCACAGGAGGCCTTTTGGTAGGCCGTCATTGTAAATAAGAATTTGTTCTTAAAACTGACTTGCCTAGTTAAATAAAAGTTAAATAAAAAAATACATACATACAATCTGATTGTGAAGACAAACACTAACAACTTCATATGATCTTCCAGTGAACTTAACATATCGTCTGATTTTGGAATTTATATTTCACTTCCTGGAGAATCTGTTAAAGAGAGGTTGCGTCAGTCTATATGTTCCATTAACTAGAAGATAAACACACGCATTACCAACACACACACACACACACTCCCAGAAATGCATAATCTGACAAAGATCTGGGTAAAGAATTAAGCTTGAACCCTATCCAAAAGACAAACGTCCATTCTTTCCACAGCTATAGCAAGATCACACCAGATAGACTACAGTATTCAACGTTTGTCCAGGTCCTCAAGACGTCAATACCACTAGTGGCAACATTTTTTTTATTTTTTTTTATTCCACCTTTATTTAACCAGGTAGGCTAACAAGTTCTCAACTGCGACCTGGCCAAGATAAAGCATAGCAGTGTGAACAGACAACAACTCAGAGTTACACATGGAGTAAACAATAAACAAGTCAATAACACAGTAGAAAAATCATATTTACAGTGTGTGCAAATGAGGTAGGATAACGGAGTTAAGGCAATAAATTGTCAATAGTGGCAAAATAATTACAATATAGAAATGTAGAAACACTGGAGTGATAGATGTGCAGAAGATGAGTGTACAAGTAGAGATACTGGGGTGCAAAGGAGCAACATTTACAGATAGGCTATGTACAGGCGCAGTGATCTGTGAGCTGCTTTCACAGCTGGTGCTTAAAGCCAGTGAGGGACATATGAGTCTTCAGCTTCAGTGAGTTTTTTGCAGTTCCCAGATTGTTGCAGCATTACCCCAGTTAACCAGGGGTAATGAACGCCTACATTTCATTTGGTCCATTTTTCTTATGATTAACCATCTGGTGTTTTCTGTTTAAACAATTTGGTAGCTATAACACAACAGATACGCCTGTTAGCTATAACACAACAGATACGCCTGTTAGCTATAACACAATAGATACGCCTGTTAGCTATAACACAACGTAGCCTGTTAGCTATAACACAACAGATACGCCTGTTAGCTATAACACAATAGATACGCCTGTTAGCTATAACACAATAGATACGCCTGTTAGCTATAACACAATAGATACGCCTGTTAGCTATAACACAATAGATACGCCTGTTAGCTATAACACAATGGATACGCCTGTTAGCTATAACACAATAGATACGCCTGTTAGCTATAACACAATAGATACGCCTGTTAGCTATAACACAACATAGCCTGTTAGCTATAACACAACGTAGCCTGTTAGCTATAACACAATAGATACGCCTGTTAGCTATAACACAATAGATACGCCTGTTAGCTATAACACAATAGATGCGCCTGTTAGCTATAACACAACATAGCCTGTTAGCTATAACATAACGTAGCCTGTTAGCTATAACACAACAGATACGCCTGTTAGCTATAACACAATAGATACGCCTGTTAGCTATAACACAATAGATACGCCTGTTAGCTATAACACAATAGATACGCCTGTTAGCTATAACACAATAGATACGCCTGTTAGCTATAACACAATAGATACGCCTGTTAGCTATGACACAATGGATACGCCTGTTAGCTATAAGACAATGGATACGCCTGTTAGCTATAACACAACGTAGCCTGTTAGCTATAACACAACAGATACGCCTGTTAGCTATAACACAATAGATACGCCTGTTAGCTATAACACAATAGATACGCCTGTTAGCTATAACACAATGGATACGCCTGTTAGCTATAACACAACGTAGCCTGTTAGCTATAACACAACAGATACGCCTGTTAGCTATAACACAATAGATACGCCTGTTAGCTATAACACAATAGATACGCCTGTTAGCTATAACACAATGGATACGCCTGTTAGCTATAACACAATGGATACGCCTGCTAGCTATAACACAATAGATACGCCTGTTAGCTATAACACACGTAGCCTGTTAGCTATAACACAATAGATACGCCTGTTAGCTATAACACAATAGATACGCCTGTTAGCTATAACACAATGGATACACCTGTTAGCTATAACACAACGTAGCCTGTTAGCTATAACACAACTGATACGCCTGTTAGCTATAACACAATAGATACGCCTGTTAGCTATAACACAATGGATACGCCTGTTAGCTATAACACAACGTAGCCTGTTAGCTATAACACAATGGATACGCCTGTTAGCTATAACACAATAGATACGCCTGTTAGCCATAACACAACGTAGCCTGTTAGCTATAACACAATAGATACGCCTGTTAGCTATAACACAATAGATACGCCTGTTAGCTATAACACAATAGATACGCCTGTTAGCCATAACACAACGTAGCCTGTTAGCTATAACACAATAGATACGCCTGTTAGCTATAACACAATGGATACGCCTGTTAGCTATAACACAATGGATACGCCTGTTAGCTATAACACAATAGATACGCCTGTTAGCTATAACACAATGGATAGCTGTTAGCTATAACACAATAGATACGCCTGTTAGCTATAACACAACGTAGCCTGTTAGCTATAACACAATAGATACGCCTGTTAGCTATAACACAACAGATACGCCTGTTAGCTATAACACAATGGATACGCCTGTTAGCTATAACACAACGTAGCCTGTTAGCTATAACACAATAGATACACCTGTTAGCTATAACACAATAGATACACCTGTTAGCTATAACACAATAGATACGCCTGTTAGCTATAACACAATAGATACGCCTGTTAGCTATAACACAATAGATACGCCTGTTAGCTATAACACAATAGATACGCCTGTTAGCTATAACACAATAGATACGCCTGTTAGCTATAACACAACGTAGCCTGTTAGCTATAACACAACAGATACGCCTGTTAGCTATAACACAATAGATACGCCTGTTAGCTATAACACAATAGATACGCCTGTTAGCTATAACACAATGGATACGCCTGTTAGCTATAACACAATGGATACGCCTGTTAGCTATAACACAATAGATACGCCTGTTAGCTATAACACAACGTAGCCTGTTAGCTATAACACAACAGATACGCCTGTTAGCTATAACACAATGGATACGCCTGTTAGCTATAACACAATGGATACGCCTGTTAGCTATAACACAATAGATACGCCTGTTAGCTATAACACAATGGATAGCTGTTAGCTATAACACAATAGATACGCCTGTTAGCTATAACACAACGTAGCCTGTTAGCTATAACACAATAGATACGCCTGTTAGCTATAACACAACAGATACGCCTGTTAGCTATAACACAATGGATACGCCTGTTAGCTATAACACAACGTAGCCTGTTAGCTATAACACAATAGATACACCTGTTAGCTATAACACAATAGATACACCTGTTAGCTATAACACAATAGATACGCCTGTTAGCTATAACACAATAGATACGCCTGTTAGCTATAACACAATAGATACGCCTGTTAGCTATAACACAATAGATACGCCTGTTAGCTATAACACAACGTAGCCTGTTAGCTATAACACAACAGATACGCCTGTTAGCTATAACACAATAGATACGCCTGTTAGCTATAACACAATAGATACGCCTGTTAGCTATAACACAATGGATACGCCTGTTAGCTATAACACAATGGATACGCCTGTTAGCTATAACACAATAGATACGCCTGTTAGCTATAACACAACGTAGCCTGTTAGCTATAACACAACAGATACGCCTGTTAGCTATAACACAATAGATACGCCTGTTAGCTATAACACAATAGATATGCCTGTTAGCTATAACACAATGGATACGCCTGTTAGCTATAACACAATGGATACGCCTGTTAGCTATAACACAATAGATACGCCTGTTAGCTATAACACAACGTAGCCTGTTAGCTATAACACAACAGATACGCCTGTTAGCTATAACACAATAGATACGCCTGTTAGCTATAACACAACGTAGCCTGTTAGCTATAACACAATAGATACGCCTGTTAGCTATAACACAATAGATACGCCTGTTAGCTATAACACAATAGATACGCCTGTTAGCTATAACACAATAGATACGCCTGTTAGCTATAACACAACGTAGCCTGTTAGCTATAACACAATAGATACGCCTGTTAGCTATAACACAATAGATACGCCTGTTAGCTATGACACAATGGATACGCCTGTTAGCTATAAGACAATGGATACGCCTGTTAGCTATAACACAACGTAGCCTGTTAGCTATAACACAACAGATACGCCTGTTAGCTATAACACAATAGATACGCCTGTTAGCTATAACACAATAGATACGCCTGTTAGCTATAACACAATGGATACGCCTGTTAGCTATAACACAACGTAGCCTGTTAGCTATAACACAACAGATACGCCTGTTAGCTATAACACAATAGATACGCCTGTTAGCTATAACACAATAGATACGCCTGTTAGCTATAACACAATGGATACGCCTGTTAGCTATAACACAATGGATACGCCTGTTAGCTATAACACAATAGATACGCCTGTTAGCTATAACACACGTAGCCTGTTAGCTATAACACATCATAGCCTGTTAGCTATAACACAATAGATACGCCTGTTAGCTATAACACAATAGATACGCCTGTTAGCTATAACACAATGGATACACCTGTTAGCTATAACACAACGTAGCCTGTTAGCTATAACACAACTGATACGCCTGTTAGCTATAACACAATAGATACGCCTGTTAGCTATAACACAATGGATACGCCTGTTAGCTATAACACAACGTAGCCTGTTAGCTATAACACAATGGATACGCCTGTTAGCTATAACACAATAGATACGCCTGTTAGCCATAACACAACGTAGCCTGTTAGCTATAACACAACGTAGCCTGTTAGCTATAACACAATAGATACGCCTGTTAGCTATAACACAATAGATACGCCTGTTAGCTATAACACAATAGATACGCCTGTTAGCCATAACACAACGTAGCCTGTTAGCTATAACACAATAGATACCGCCTGTTAGCTATAACACAATGGATACGCCTGTTAGCTATAACACAACATAGCCTGTTAGCTATAACACAACAGATACGCCTGTTAGCTATAACACAATGGATACGCCTGTTAGCTATAACACAATAGATACGCTTGTTAGCCATAACACAATGGATACGCCTGTTAGCTATAACACAATAGATACACCTGTTAGCTATAACACAATGGATACGCCTGTTAGCTATAACACAACGTAGCCTGTTAGCTATAACACAACAGATACGCCTGTTAGCTATAACACAACAGATACGCCTGTTAGCTATAACACAATGGATACGCCTGTTAGCTATAACACAATAGATACGCTTGTTAGCTATAACACAATAGATACGCCTGTTAGCTATAACACATTAGATACGCCTGTTAGCTATAACACAACGTAGCCTGTTAGCTATAACACAATAGATACGCCTGTTAGCTATAACACAATAGATACGCCTGTTAGCTATAACACAATAGATACGCCTGTTAGCTATATTTTATTTCCATTCAAAATCGTATTTTACCTACTAACCCCTAACTCCTAACCCCTAACCCCTAACTCCTAACTCCTAACTCCTAACCCCTAACTCCTAACCCCTAACTGCTAACCCCTAACTCCTAACCCCTAACCCCTAACTCTCTGTGTGTGTGTGTGTGTGTGTGTGTGTGTGTGTGTGTGTGTGTGTGTGTGTGTGTGTGTGTGTGTGTGTGTGTGTGTGTGTGTGTGTGTGTGAGAGAGAGAGAGAGTGCCATGCACTCACAGTAGTCATCCTGCAGAGAGGGCAGTGCCAGAGTCAGCTGTGGTTTAGACTGGTCTGGAGTAGAGGGAGCCATATACATGACAGAGAATGGCTGCAGGACAGATTAACACACAGAGACACACACAGTCAGGACACAGAGTGAAATTATACTGTAGCACAGGAGGCCGGAGGCTTGAAAGGAATTCATGGAATGCTATCAAATTTCATTCACTCCATTCCAAACATGATTATGAGTCTGTCCTCCCGTCACCAGCCTCTCGTGTACTGCTGACAGAGCAGTATTAAATATAAATATAGCAGTCCTACTAAATATAGCAGTCCTACTACATATAGCTGTCCTACTAAATATAGCAGTCCTACTACATATAGCAGTCCTACTAAATATAGCAGTCCTACTACATATAGCTGTCCTACTAAATATAGCAGTCCTACTAAATATAGCAGTCCTACTAAATATAGCAGTCCTACTACATATAGCAGTCCTACTACATATAGCAGTCCTACTAAATATAGCAGTCCTACTAAATATAGCAGTCCTACTAAATATAGCAGTCCTACTAAATATAGCAGTCCTACTACATATAGCAGTCCTACTAAATATAGCAGTCCTACTACATATAGCAGTCCTACTACATATAGCAGTCCTACTACATATAGCAGTCCTACTAAATATAGCAGTCCTACTAAATATAGCAGTCCTACTAAATATAGCAGTCCTACTAAATATAGCAGTCATTCTGTACCTGCCTTCTCTGAACATCTGTCCTGTTCTCCAGAAGCAGACCACACCCAATCCTACAACAACAACAACAACAACAACATAGATATTTACAGTACAAACAAGGACAATTCTCCTTCATGGGTACATTTCCCATATCCCCATGTGGACAATGGCTATTTAAGTTACAGTTAGGTTTAGGAGTTAGGAGTTAGGGGTTAGGAATTAGGAGTTAGGAGTTAGGAGTTAGGGGTTAGGAGTTAGGAGTTAAGGAAAATAACATTTTAAAGGGAAATCAAATGAAGGTCCCACAACAATAGTAAAACAAAACGTGTGTGTGTGTGTGTGTGTGTGTGTGTGTGTGTGTGTGTGTGTGTGTGTGTGTGTGTGTGTGTGTGTGTGTGTTTGAATAGACCTGTTTAGGCACATTCCTCCTGTAAGTGGTCGATGCGGTGACAGGTCTGACGACATGCTGTGGTAGGTCTGACACTACAGCCTCCGTCACTGTGTCTGAAAGAGAAAGTTCACACCGTCGGTGACAGACTAGTGGAATCTGTGTGGGTAGCTGGACCGGCAGGATGACGGACAGTGAAGGTGAACAGGGTGGTCACGGGGTCAGCTGACAGAGGAATGGATGAGACTGAGGCAGGAATTCCTTTAACCATAAAGTGGTGTATTTACTGGGTAGTCTGTGTTGCATCACAAAGGAAACAGAATAACAGGTATCCAATCAAATACATAATCACAAAGATCAAATCATAACAGGTATCCAATCAAATCATACCAATCCTTCTAATTATTAACATAATTAGGGAATGAAACAATCCAGTTCATTTAAGAGATCAATAGGAATCATCCTTGAGTCATTTAGGCTCGTAATCATTTAATCATAATCACGAGAAGAATAATACAATCAGTGATCGGTTAATTCAATCTATAATCCCCATTAGTTTGATATCAGAATCGATCAGTTCAGCAAACAATGACGTTTCATATTTCACCCTTTCAAGTTTGTCTTCATAGGTACATGTAATTTCATTACATATTTTTTTTTGCATTTTATTTCACCTTTATTTAACCAGGTAGGCTAGTTGAAAACAAGGTCTCATTTGCAACTGCGACCCTGGCCAAGATAAAACAAAGCAGTTCGACACAAACAACAACACAGAGTTACACATGGAATAAACAAACATACAGTCAATAATACAGTAGGAAAATCTATATACAGCATGTGGAAATGAGGTAGGATAAGAGAGGTCAGGCAATTAATAGGCCATGGTGGCGAAGTAATTACAATATAGCAAATAAACACTGGAATGGTAGGATGTGCAGAGGATGAATGTGCAAGTTGAGATACTGGGGTGCAAAGGAGCAAGATAAATAAATAAATACAGTATGGGGATGCGGTTGATTGGATGGGCTATTTACAGATGAACTATGTACAGGTGCAGTGATCAGTGAGCTGCTCTTAAAGCTAGTGCTGCTATGGTGACCAGTGTACTGAGATAAGGCGGGGCTTTACCTAGCACTTGTAGATGACCTGGAGCCAGTGGGTTTGGCGACGAGTATGAAGCGAGGTCCAGCCAACGAGAGCATACAGGTCGCAGTGGTGGGTAGTATATGGGGCTTTGGTGACAAAACAGATGGCACTGTGATAGACTGCATCCAATTTGTTGAGTAGAGTGTTGGAGGCTATTTTGTAAATTACATCGCCGAAGTCGAGGATCGGCAGGATGGTCAGTTTTACGAGGGTATGTTTGGCAGCATGAGTGAAGGATGCTTTGTTGCGAAATAGGAAGCCGATTCTAGACTTAATTTTGGAATGGAGATGTTTAATGTGAGTCTGGAAGGAGAGTTTAGTCTAACCAGACACCTAGGTATTTGTAGTTGTCCACGTATTCTAAGTCAAAGCCGTCCAGAGTAGTGATGCTGGACGGGCGGGCAGGTGCGGGCAGCGATCGATTGAAAAGCATGCATTTAGCTTTACTTGCATTTAAGAGCAGTTAGATGCCACGGAAGGAGAGATGTATGGCATTGAAGCTCGTCTAGAGGTTAGTTAAACACAGTGTCCAACGAAGGGCCAGAAGTATACAGAATGGTGTCGTCTGCGTAGAGGTGGATCAAAGAATCACCAGCAGCAAGAGTGACATCAATGATGTATACAGAGAAGAGAGTCGGCCTGAGAATTGAACCCTGTGGCACCCCCATAGAGACTGCCAGAGGCCTGGACAACAGGCCCTCCGATTTGACATACTTAACTCTATCGGAGAAGTAGTTGGTGAACCACGCGAGGCAATCATTTGAGAAACCAAGGCTGTTGAGTCTGCCAATAAGAATGTTGTGATTGACAGAGTCGAAAGCCTTAGCCAGGTCGATGAATACGGCTGCACAGCAATGTCTCTTATCGATGGCGGTTATGATATCGTTTAGGACCTTGAGCGTGGCTGAGGTGCACCCATGACCAGCTCTGAAACCAGATTGCATAGTGGAGAAGGTACGATGAGATTCGAAATGGTCAGTAATCTGTTTGTTAACTTGGCTTTCGAAGACCTTAGAAAGGCAGGGTAGGATAGATATAGGTCTGTAGCAGTTTGGGTCTAGAGTGTCTCCCGCTTTGATGACCGCGGCAGCGGCAGCCTTCCAATCTAATCTCAGACGATACGAAAGAGAGGTTGGACAGGCTAGTAATAGGGGTTGCTATAATTTTAGAAAAGAGAGGGTCCAGATTGTCTAGCCCGGCTGATTTGTAAGTGTCCAGATTTTGCAGCTCTTTCAGAACATCAGCTATCTGGATTTGTGTGAAGGAGAAGTGGGGTACGTTTGGGCGAGTTGCTGTGTGGAGCGCAATTCTGTTGACCGGGGTAGGAGTAGCCAGGTGGAAAGCATGGCCAGCCGTAGAAAAATGCTTCTTGAAATTCTCAATTATTGTGGATTTATCAGTAGTGACCGTGTTTCCTAGCCTCAGTGCAGTGGGCAGAGGTGCTCTTATTCTCCATGGACTTTACAGTGTCCCAGAACTTTGAGTTTGTGCTACAGGATGCACATTTCTGTTTGAAAAAGCTAGCCTTAGCTTTCCTAACTGCCTGTGTATATTGGTTCCTAACTTCCCTGAAAAGTTGCATATCACGGGGGCGATTCGATGCTAATACAGAACACCACAGGATGTTTATGTGCTGGTCAAGGGCAGACAGGTCTGGAGTGAACCATGGGCTATATCTGTTCCTGGTTCAAAAATGTTTGAATGGAGCATTCGTATTTAAGATGGTGAGGAAGGCACTTAACACTTATCTTTTATAGAATAACCAGGCATCCTCTACTGACGGGATGAGGTCAATATCTTTCCAGGATATCCCGACCAGGTCGATTAGAAAGGCCTGTTCGCAGAAGTGTTTTAGGGAGCGTTTGACAGTGATGAGTGGAGGTCGTTCGACCGCTGACCCATTACGGATGCAGGCAATGAGGCAGTGATTGCTGAGATCTTGGTTGGAAACAGCAGAGGTGTATTTGGAGAGCGAGTTAGTTAGGATGATATCTATGAGGGTGCGGATTTACGGATTTGGGGTTGTACCTGGTAGGTTCATAGATCATTTGTGTGAGATTGAGGGCATCAAACTAAGATTGTAGGATGGCCGGGGTGTTAAGCATATCCCAGTTTAGGTCACCTAGCACCACGGGCTCAGAAGATAGATGGGGCAATCAATTCACATATGGTGTCCAGGGCAATGCTGGGGGCAGAGGGTGGTGTATAGCAAGTGGCAACGGTGAGAAACTTGTTTCTGGAAAGGTGCATTTTTAGAAGTAGAAGCTCAAATTGTTTTTGGTACAGACCTGGATAGTAAGATAGAACTCTACAGGCTATCTCTGCAGTAGATTGCAACACCGCCCCCTTTGGCAGTTCTATCTTGGCGGGAAATGTTGTAGTTAGGAATGGACATTTCAGGGTTTTTGGTGGTATTCCTAAGCCAGGATTCAGACTCGGCTAACACATCCGGGTTGGCAGAATGTGCTGAAGCAGTGAGTAAAACAAACTTAGGGAGGAGGCTTCTAATGTTAACATGCATGAAACCAAGGCTTTTACGGTTACAGAAGTCAACAAATGAGAGCACCTGGGGAATAGGAGTGGAGTTAGGCACTGCAGGGCCTGGATTAACCTCCACGTCACCAGAGGAACAGAGGAGAAGTAGGATAAGGGTGCGGCTAAAAGCCTATAAGAACTGGCCGTCTAGCACGTTCAGAACAGACCTAATTAAAGCGCCCCTGGCCCAGCTGAGTAAATGGCAATGAATGAAAGGATTATTCCACCAACTCCATGGGCCTTTTCTACAGTCAGCTTGCATCATGTATAAACGCAACGAATTGCAAAAAATCGCTGAAGTTGGAGACTTTTATCTCCCTCACCAACTTCAAACATCAGCTATCTGAGCAGCTAACCGATCGCTGCAGCTGTACATAGTCTTATCGGTAAATAGCCCACCCATTTTTACCTACCTCATCCCCATACTGTTTTTATTTATTTACTTTTCTGCTCTTTTGCACACCAATATCTCTACCTGTACATGACCATCTGATCATTTATCACTCCAGTGTTAATCTGCAAAATTGTAATTATTCTCCTACCTTCTCATGCCTTTTGCACACAATGTATATAGACTCTCTTTTTTTCTACTGTGTTATTGACTTGTTAATTGTTTACTCCATGTGTAACTCTGTGTTGTCTGTGTCACACTGCTATGCTTCATCTTGGCCAGGTCGCAGTTGCAAATGAGAACTTGTTCTCAACTAGACGACCTGGTTAAATAAAGGTGAAATAAAACATTAAAAAACATGAAACAACTTCAAAGATTTTACTAAGTTACAGTTCATAAGGAAATCAGTTAATTTAAATAAATAAATTAGGCCATAATCTATGGGATGCAGCCATGGGTGGTCCCTGGGAGTGCATAGGCCCACCCACTGGGGAGCCAGGCCCAGCCAATCAGAATTAGTTTTTCCCCACAAAAAGGCTTTACAGACAGAAATACTCCTCAGCACCCCCCCAGCACAAGGTGCACCTGTGTAATGATCATGCTGTTTAATCAGTTTCTTTGTATGCCACACCTGTCAGGTGGATGGATTATCTTGGTAAAGGAGAAATGCTCACTAACAGGGGGATAAACACATTTTGTGCACAAAAATTAAGATATATATTTTTTGTGCGTATGGAACATTTCTCATGAAACATAGGACCAACACTTTACATGTTACATGTATATTTTTGTTCAGTGTATGTCTGTGTACCTTTACAGTCATTGGTGCTTACAATAACAGGAAATAAGAGGGGGCCCTTTTCACATAAACAACATTGTGTATATTTGTGGCTGTTTGAAAATATAGAAGTAGACCTCGTAGAGTTAACTGTTAAACCTTACCTGTAGTAGGCTACTTATATTATAAAAAGAAAAAAAACATTAATTCCTTCATGCATTCATTCATTAATTCAAACCTTGAAGGCTTGTCTCTGTGCTCTGCTCTTGTGTCAGTTTTGTTCTCGCTGCGCCCCCTGACGGTGAATCCAGAGACAGTCTCTGACAGACCGTGTCGACCTCTCGGCAGGGAGAATGGCGCCCCCTGGCGACCATGGGGCTACTGGCTAAAGGCTGCTCTGCGCTCAGCCGCCTGGTCACCATCCGACTCTTGAAGCGTTTGTACGATGATGAGAGATGAGGCGCCTCGGTGCTTGTCTAAAAAAAATAGGAAAATAGACCTGACATTAGAATAATGGCTGATAAAAAATGTGTTATTATCTGCAACAAATAGGATCAAGTGTATCCCTATATTCACATCTTACGCTATTTTTTAAAAAGTAGACCCACAGTAAAACATTCCAGATTTAAAGATTTTGCCCGAGATGTAGGCCTAGACATATAATAAATCAGAGTGTTGATAAATCGACATAAAAACGAAATGCCTATAGTGAAATGTGATGCCTAACACAGAACAGACCTCCTCCAAAGCCGTTGGCTCCTCACTTCGCTATGCGCCCGTCCAGCCAGACTCAACCCAGCAGCGGTTCACTAACTCCTTCCCCCGCCCCAAGCTCTCATTGTTCCCCCTCCAAGATGGAGGCGCTGGAGGTTTTGGGGGGCTACCCGACCAAGCCCTCGAACCCTCGATCACGAATGGTCAGGGTTCTACTGAGTATGACTGTTGTTATGGGATGTTTATTAACGCTACATAGTTTTCTCAAAATCACTAAGTCGCGGAAGCCGCAAGATTTCTACTCTTTTGAGGTGAAGGACGCCAAAGGGAGAAGCGTTTCTCTGGAGAGATACAGAGGCAAAGTAAGTTCACATCAGCAAAACTCCGCTAGTAAACTAACTGAACTCAGTGTAGGCGTACTGCTGAAGTCACTTCGTTTTTCTAAAATGTTGATAACTGGTTTCTGCGATTTAGCACGTTTCCCCCCCAAAAAAGTATAGTATTTAGGCCTAATGTTTACAATCCTCTGATTTTCTTCATGCGCGCAGGCGTCTCTGGTTGTCAACGTGGCGAGCCACAGCGAACACACAGAGAATAACTATCGCTCTCTGCAAGAGCTGCACCGGGAACTGGGGACGTCCCATTTCAACGTGCTGGCTTTTCCCTGCGGCCAGTTCGGGGAGACCGAGATGGGGACCAGCCGGGACATCGAGGCCAACGCCAAGAACACCCATGGCGTCACCTTCCCTATTTTCAGTAAGATCAAAATCATGGGATCGGAGGCGGAGCCAGCTTTCAAATTCATAACAGGTAAGACACAGTAGACTTTATCATTAAAACAGAGATCTAATCAATATAGTTTAGTCTTTTTCTAAGGACAAGAAGAACAAGGTGAAGGTTATCAACAAGTAAACAAAGCTTAGCCTATAGGCCTTTACAGCCTTATATTTTGTGTATATAAAATGTGTATTTTCTATTCTATTCAAGATCATGTTTTTCATGGACACTGTGGGTGTAAGAGGAATTGTAGTTATTGCGGTACATTGGCAACACAACACCAACACAGAACATTAGGCCTGATAAATGTTTGTTTCCATTTCACCATACAGATTCTGTAAAAAAGATTCCGAAGTGGAACTTCTGGAAGTTCCTGGTGAACCCTGAGGGCCAGGTGGTGAGGTACTGGAAGGCAGAGGAGCCCGTCGACAGCGTTCGTCAGGAGGCCACGGCCATGGTGCGCGAGATCATTCTGAAGAAAAGGGCAGAGCTCTAACAGCGTGGAACTCGTCAAGACAGGAGTGACTACACCTCTTGAGTTCGATTGAACATTCCTGGGGTACTGTGTGACGGACGAACATTTCAACACACTTTATTATGATTTGACCACTTTGACAAACTTTGCAGAAGATCATGTTCATTGCACTGTAGGTGGGTTTAGTATTTTACTGGATGGCAACAGGACTACAATAAGAGTGTGTGTGTGTGTGTGTGTGTGTGTGTGTGTGTGTGTCTCTGTGTGTGTGTGTCTCTGTGTGTGTGTGTGTGTGTCTCTGTGTCTCTGTGTCTCTCTGTGTGTGTGTGTGTGTGTGTGTGTCTCTGTGTGTGTGTGTGTGTGTGTGTGTGTGTGTGTGTGTGTGTGTCTCTGTGTGTGTAATATAGATGTTCTTTGTGTCAGTACTCTCTGGTAGCTGCATGTACACATGGCCATCTTGTTCAGTTTGTCTTGTCCTGAGATAAATTAAAGACTGTTATGTTTATAAACGTTTAAATCAAAGTTTATTTGTCACGTGCGCCGAATACAACAGTGAAATGCTTACTTTCAGCCTCTAACCAATAGTGCAGAAAAGGTATTAGGTGAACAATAGGTAAGTAAAGATATAAAACAACTGTAAAAAGACAGGCTATATACAGTAGAGAGGCTAAATACAGTAGAGAGGCTATATACAGTAGAGAGGTTATATACAGTAGAGAGGCTATAAAAGTAGCGAGGCTATATACAGTAGAGAGGTTATATACAGTAGAGAGGCTATAAAAGTAGCGAGGCTATATACAGTAGAGAGGCTATATACAGTAGAGAGGCTATATACAGTAGAGGCTATATACAGTAGAGAGGCTATAAAGGTAGCGAGGCTATATACAGTAGAGAGGCTATATACAGTAGAGAGGCTATATACAGTAGAGAGGCTATATACATTAGAGAGGTTATATACAGTAGAGAGGTTATATACAGTAGAGAGGCTATATACAGTAGAGAGGCTATATACAGTAGAGAGGCTATATACAGTAGCAAGGCTATTAAAGTAGGGAGGCTATATACAGTAGAGAGGCTATATACAGTAGAGAGGCCATAACAGTAGAGAGGCTATATACAGTAGAGAGGCTAAATACAGTAGAGAGGTTATATACAGTAGAGAGGCTATATACAGTAGAGAGGTTATATACAGTAGAGAGGTTATATACAGTAGAGAGGCTATATAACAGTAGAGAGGTTATATACAGTAGAGAGGTTATATACAGTAGAGAGGCTATATACAGTAGAGAGGTTATATACAGTAGAGAGGCTATATAACAGTAGAGAGGTTATATACAGTAGAGAGGTTATATACAGACACCGGTTAGTCAGGCTGATTGAGGTAGTATGTACATATATACAGTAGAGAGGTTATATACAGTAGAAAGACTATACAGACACCGGTTAGTCAGGCTGATTGAGGTAGTATGTACATATATACAGTAGAGAGGTTATATACAGTAGAGAGACTATACAGACACCGGTTAGTCAGGCTGATTGAGGTAGTATGTACATATATACAGTAGAGAGGTTATATACAGTAGAGAGGTTATATACAGACACTGGTTAGTCAGGCTGATTGAGGTAGTATGTACATATATACAGTAGAGAGGTTATATACAGTAGAGAGACTATACAGACACCGGTTAGTCAGGCTGATTGAGGTAGTATGTACATATATACAGTAGAGAGGCTATATACAGTAGTGAGGCTATATACAGTAGAGAGGCTATATACAGTAGAGAGGCTATATACAGTAGAGAGGCTATATACAGTAGAGAGGTTATATACAGTAGAGGCTATATACAGTAGTGAGGCTATATACAGTAGAGAGGCTATATACAGTAGTGAGGCTATATACAGTAGAGAGGCTATATACAGTAGAGAGGCTATATACAGTAGAGAGGCTATATACAGTAGAGAGGCTATAAAAGTAGCAAGGCTACATACAGACACCGGTTAGTCAGGCTGATTGAGGTAGTTTGTACATATATACAGTAGAGAGGCTATATACAGTAGAGAGGTTATATACAGTAGAGAGACTATACAGACACCGGTTAGTCAGGCTGATTGAGGTAGTATGTACATATATACAGTAGAGAGGTTATATACAGTAGAGAGACTATACAGACACCGGTTAGTCAGGCTGATTGAGGTAGTTTGTACATATATACAGTAGAGAGGTTATATACAGTAGAGAGACTATACAGGCACCGGTTAGTCAGGCTGATTGAGGTAGTATGTACATGTTTAATGTAGTACAATCATAAAATAAACTGTTAATGTAGAATTTCAAGTAATCAACTTAAAGGGACCTTGTTTCATTGATTCATGAGTATTTTACACGTTTGATACAATGTTTCCAATGTTGACCTTAAAGTATCCTATTCGTGATATGGAAAACTGTGTAACTGCTGAACTCAACACATCGTGACACGGATTCTATCTCCTCCTTTAAAAAAAATATATTAAAAAAAATATATATATATATATTTAACTAGCGCAAGTCAGTTAATAAGAACACATTCTTATTTACTATGACGGTCTACCCTAACCAAAGCCAGATGACACTGGGCCCATAGTGCACTGCACTATAGGACTCACAGCCAGATGTGATGTAGCCTGGATTTGAACCAGGGACTACAGTCTTGAACAGAGATGCAGTGCCTTAGACCGCTGCGCCACTCAGGAGCCTCCTATCTCCTCACCTTCACAACCTAAGCACGTATAAAAGAGAGATGTATGTGATCGTATACAAATGTAAGCAAGGTTTGAAATTATTATGTTTTATTCAAATATTATCTCTGTTTGAGGTTCTTGTGGTCAATTTACCATCTACAAATGATTTGTAATTATGTTCAGGCCCCCCGACCATCGTCCCATGGCTGAATCTGGTTGATGATCTCTGCTGTGATGTACGGCCATTAGAGATGGTGATATCCAATGATCAGTGACGGTTTACATGGACAGCTAGAGGGCAGCAGCAGGTAAGCTGGTAAAACAAACCAATCAGCTAACAAGACACTGCCTCCCAGCCGCCCAATCGGAACAGAAGAGAACGCAAGGGCGGCCAACCCTCTTCCTGGAGAGCCACTAGGGCTCCAGCCCTGCTCTAACACACCTTATGCAGTGAATCAAAGTAACAGGGATAAGCAGATTAGTAGAATTGTAGAATTAGGTGTGTTAGTGCAGGGTTGGAACAAAAAGAAACGTCTGTATGCAGCATGCCTGCCCAGGTGGGTTAAATCCTTGGCGGGTGGAGGCGGAGTTTCGGGTGAGAGGTTAGGGAGCAACTGTAGAGTGAGCTGACAAATGAGAAAACAGTCAGCTAACGTTACACTGCCTACTAACCAATCACGTTACATTACACTGCCTACTGACCAATCACGTTACATTACACTGCCTACTAACCAATCACGTTACATTACACTGCCTACTGACCAATCACGTTACATTACACTGCCTACTAACCAATCACATTACATTACACTGCCTACTGACCAATCACGTTACATTACACTGCCTACTGACCAATCACGTTACATTACACTGCCTACTGACCAATCACGTTACATTACACTGCCTACTAACCAATCACGTTACATTACACTGCCTACTAACCAATCACGTTACATTACACTGCCTACTGACCAATCACGTTACATTACACTGCCTACTGACCAATCACGTTACATTACACTGCCTACTGACCAATCACGTTACATTACACTGCCTACTAACCAATGTTCCCCTTTGAAGAACCCTTATTGATTCCAGGTAAAGAAGGCCCTTTTGGGTTCCATGTACATGTAGAACCCTTTTCACAGAGGGTTATGGAACCCAAAGGGGTTCTACCTGGAACCAATAAGGGTTCTCCTTTCGGGACAGCCAAAGAACCCTTTTGGAACCCTTTTTTTCCAAAGAGTAAAAACCACGCACATTTCACCACTATCTCATAACCGATTACATCATACGTTCTGCCCATTCATTGATGAATTCAGCCCAGCACCTTGTAATAAAGGAAGAGTGTTTGACTTTCTAGGCTACTTGTGTTTCTGTCTCTGCCAGCTGCTTCTTTGACATCTGCTGCCCACTCAAATCAGCTTTCACCACCAGATCCCGCCCAGCCCACAGGAGGACTTCAATCTGTGTTACCAGACCCCGCCCACAGGAGGACTTCAATCTGTGTTACCAGACCCCGCACAGCCCACAGGAGGACTTCAATCTGTGTTACCAGACCCCGCCCACAGAAGGACTTCAATCTGTGTTAACCAGACCCAGCCCACAGGAGGACTTCAATCTGTGTTAACCAGACCCAGCCCACAGGAGGACTTCAATCTGTTTTACCACCTAAACTGGCATTTGTGTTAGTCTGAGAAACCAATTTTTATTTTTATTTTATTAAATCAAATAGGTGCAATAGCTGTTTTAAGGTGCATGCCTGCCTGTCTGTCTGTCTCTGTGTCTGCCTGTCGGTCTGCCTGTCTCTGTGTCTGTCTGTCTGTTAAAGGTGTGGGGGGGGGGGGGGGGGGCACTGCTTCAGACAGCAGCAGTGAGGAGTGTAGCTGACAGCGGTCAATCACATTAGCACAGCTAGCAGCGGTACACTGCCACACTGTCACCATCCTCTCCTCCCCTCTTCTCTGCTTTTCTGTTCTCTCCTCCCCTCCTCTCCCCCTTTCATGTCTTCTCCTCCTCTCCTTTCCTGTCCACTGATATGTTTAAAAAACTGGTTTAACTATTATTTACTCCGGGTCTTCTTCATTGTATTGTGGCACAATCAACGTATATGTGTGTTATTACTAGCCTACGTTATAAAATGATTGACATCACCACCTTACCTTTTGTGATGTAGGAACGGAGCAATGTCTCCTCTTCGTCCTGAAATCCACCAGCAGCCTCCTCGTGATGTTCTCCTGACCGGTAGAATAAAAAAAAAAAACAGTTTACACTCGGCGTTCACCCCACAATTACGCACTACACAACACTAGGTGGACCTAAACCTACCCAAAGCACCGTGTCCTCGGTTTTCACTTTAAAACGCGAATATCTATTCAACTTCCAGTCCATGTTAGCTTAACAAAATAAAAACTCTTGCGAACTTTACTGGCTGACAGTAGTAGCCTAACTTGTTACCCTTTCGATCCACTGTGGCTGAATGTGCACCTGTTTTTTTCCTGCGCTTCGTAGTTCCTAAATACGCGCAGGGGCGGATGCCGGAGCGGGAAGTCTGTTCCTCGTCTCGCCATTGGTGGATAGGGAGGTGAACCCCGTCACTGGCAGGGTTTCCCCTCTGTAGAGGCGTCCTAGTTTCCCTGGAAACCGTGCCACAGTGCCACAGTGAAACAATATCTAATCTAAAGAGTCAACAGAGCGCAACGCGGCAAAGTTTTAAAGGTCTTGGCGCGGTTATAAGAGAATAGCGTGTAATTTATTTTTAAACTGTCAGCATTATCAATGGTTAATTAAAAAACAATCGAACATTGTCTTGCAATTCTGTAGGGTCCTAATTTATTTTTGGACATTCCTTCATGCTTTATTGTAGACTAGCTCACACACACACACACATACGTTTCGATCCCAAAATATGTTTTTCTAGAAAGTGATAAAGCAGTCTATAGAAGGCCTACATTAAATAGTGTAACCCATGAGATAGAAGACATAGACTTAAAATAGACAATAGCCTGTTATTGTTATTACACTCAACAAGGGTTCTTCTTAGATCCTCAAAGTTCTCTGAAGAACCGTAGGGTTCTTGGCACTGAAAATGGCCCCCAAAAGGTTCTTCCAAGAACCCCGTTGGAGGTTGGGGTTCATCGAGGAACCTCCTTAATTGGTGGGGGGTCCTTTGCAGGAACCTAACTGCCCAACTGAAACACTTGGATTTGAATTGGAAAAGAGAGCAGGCAGGTGTAGCCACTTAACTGAAAAATGTAAAGATCTCAATTTAAGTTTAAGGTTTGTCCCTTGTGTGATATACATTTATAATGTTTTCTGATGACACTATGTATCTTTTCATATTTTGTGCAAATCTTTCTAAAAAACACAGAAAATTGACACAATTCAATGGATATCAGTCAACAAAGAGGTAAGAATATATAGGCTATTAGAATATATAGGCTATTAGAATATATAGGCTATTAGAATATATAGGCTATTAGAATATATAGGCTATTAGAATATATAGGCTATTAGAATATATAGGCTATTAGAATATATAGGCTATTAGAATATATAGGCTATTAGAATATATAGGCTATTAGAATATATAGGCTATTAGAATATATAGGCTATTAGAATATATAGGCTATTAGAATATATAGGCTATAAGAATATATAGGCTATAAGAATATATAGGCTATAAGAATATATAGGCTATTAGAATATATAGGCTATTAGAATATATAGGCTATTAGAATATATAGGCTATTAGAATATATAGGCTATTAGAATATATAGGCTATTAGAATATATAGGCTATTAGAATATATAGGCTATTAGAATATATAGGCTATTAGAATATATAGGCTATTAGAATATATAGGCTATTAGAATATATAGGCTATAAGAATATATAGGCTATTAGAATATATAGGCTATAAGAATATATAGGCTATTAGAATATATAGGCTATTAGAATATATAGGCTATTAGAATATATAGGCTATTAGAATATATAGGCTATTAGAATATATAGGCTATTAGAATATATAGGCTATTAGAATATATAGGCTATTAGAATATATAGGCTATATATAGGCTATTAGAATATATAGGCTATTAGAATATATAGGCTATTAGAATATATAGGCTATAAGAATATATAGGCTATTCGAATATATAGGCTATTAGAATATATAGGCTATTAGAATATATAGGCTATTAGAATATATAGGCTATATATAGGCTATTAGAATATATAGGCTATTAGAATATATAGGCTATTAGAATATATAGGCTATTAGAATATATAGGCTATTAGAATATATAGGCTATTAGAATATATAGGCTATTAGAATATATAGGCTATAAGAATATATAGGCTATTAGAATATATAGGCTATTAGAATATATAGGCTATAAGAATATATAGGCTATTAGAATATATAGGCTATTAGAATATATAGGCTATTAGAATATATAGGCTATTAGAATATATAGGCTATTAGAATATATATAGGCTATTAGAATATATAGGCTATTAGAATATATAGGCTATTAGAATATATAGGCTATTAGAATATATAGGCTATTAGAATATATAGGCTATTAGAATATATAGGCTATTAGAATATATAGGCTATTAGAATATATAGGCTATAAGAATATATAGGCTATTAGAATATATAGGCTATTAGAATATATAGGCTTAGAATATATAGGCTATTAGAATATATAGGCTATTAGAATATGTTGAAGGCTAGCTGTATTGGGTGCAGATGACTAATCTGCTCACTTTTGTGTCTGTGTTTGCAGTCAAACAGACGAGGAGGCATACAAAGGTATGTTAATTGGTATTGGTATGTAATGTAGATCACATTTACCATCCTGACCTCTTCAATGAATATCCCATAGGCCTCTCTGCATTATGGACAAGGTATGTGAATGAAAACCAATTATTTAAAACCGTAGTTTTTTTTCTCATTCACATTTACCACAAAACCAAGGTATGAATACTGTCGCGTGTGTATGTTTTGTTAATCATCTGTATAATCGCTATGTTTTGGGATTGACAGACTTCCCCCTCACTACACCTCTGATGAATAATAACAGGACACCTGTTCGATCACCAAGCACTGCTAAATCATTCCGTCTATGGATACGGAAAACATCAACACGCCAGGGGATAAACCCATTAGACTTGAGGCTCCGCTGGGAGTTTACCCCATGTTAGGATTTTCTAAATTCTGCTTTGCCACGAGAATCCTAATAAACACTGAGAACTAAAAATATTGTGTTCTTGTTGTTATTGTTATGCATATTATTATTAATAATTATAATAGGAGGGGGGGGGGGGGGGGGGGGGTAATTAAAAAAATGTACCCCAAAATGTTCTTCAAAAGGTTATTCGAGGATCCAGTAAAAGGGGTTCTTTGAAGAATTTGTAGGGGTTCCCCCACAGTTTCAATTTGAAGAACCGCTAAAGGATACCCCAGGAACCTTTTCTTTTTAGAGAGGTATTACGAATCAATTAGGCATATTAGACTATTATTATTATCGTTATCACTAAGCTATTCATTATTATATGCTATAAACTAGGCTACCGCGTTCATGTCTTCTTTTTTATTTTAATTTTTTGCTGTAAAATTACACAGAAATAAAGTGGGAGTATTTGGATATCAATATAATTGGCTGCTAGCCCTCTGTTGCCCGCGGGTCCCTTTGACTGCCTTATGAATCAACCGGACTGGAGCTCCCGCTCAGAGTGCTGAAGAGCGGGAACAGCGGGAGAGACGGGTTCATTTTTTAAAACTGCCACCTGCCACTTCCATATGTTTCCCCTCACAGCCTGAGATCAGCCCGGCCTGGGTGTAACAGGTGCAATCAACGACAGGAGAGACAACAGATGCTTTCCTATAATGTCATTTACAGTGATGGCATGGGACATGATTATCTTTATCATCGCCACCACTATCATCATCATTATCTTTATTCTTCTCATCACCAACAGCGACATCAGTTACTGATTAAATCTATAGACTAATATAGTCTGACATTTATTGTCCCCGCTGGCTACTTTCTAAAGTGTTCTCTTATTTAGAAGAGGACTGCCCCCCCCCCTCATAGCCTGGTTCCTCTCTAGGTTTCCTCTAGGTTCTGGCCTTTCTAGGGAGTTTTTCCTAGCCACCGTGCTTCTTCACCTGCATTGCTTGCCGTTTGGGGTTTTAGGCTGGGTTTCTGTACAGCACTTTGAGATATCAGCTGATGTAAGAAGGGCTATATGAATACATTTGATTTGATTTGATTTATTAAGTTGCATTGGAAACGTTTTGTCAGGAAACATTATTTCCCGCATTCTGTCCCGCAGTTTGGCGGTAACCGTAGAACTTGTCACCAACAAGCGGTGTCAAACTGCTGCGCCGTGCTTTATTCCGGGGGCTTATCAACGAGAAACGGATTTGTTTGCTAGAACAATGGCTCAAGGCAAGTCACGCTTTGGCGTTCATATGTTTTCTTTGGGAGGGGGGGGGGGTCTGACCCTAAAGTAGTTTTTTAACGGATAAAGTCCTTTCTTTCTGACAGCAAGTGTCCTGTTTTATTTACATCGGCATCAATGATACTAACGGCGAGCATTTCGATAGCCTCATCTTGAAAATGTGATAGACCGCTTTCCATAAAACCCCCCCCAAAAAAACATAATCACACATATAATCATTAAACTATTTTAAACTATTCAGAGCGAATGTGAAAGTGGAGTCAGAAACTATTTTTTTTAAAGGGTGAAATACACAGGCACAAACATGTTTTAGTTTGGATTTGTATTCCTCATTTCTTGACAGGAGATACAAAAGGATTGTATTTTATACCCAGAAAATAAACGTATTTTTAGGCAAGTCATGGGAAAGTAAAACAAATATATATAAATACAATTATTCTATTCTATTCTATTCTATTTTATAACAACGTCATTATTTGAACATATCCTACATCCAGGTGTTGTATGTACACTATCACAGAAATATTGTCTCTGTACATACCATGTTACAATGGGTGGACAAAATATTAGGAACACCTGCTCTTTCCAGGACATAGACTGACCAGGTGAATCCAGGTGAAAGATATGATCCCTTATTGATGTCACTTGTTAAATCAATTTCAGTCAGTGTGGAAGAAAGTGGAGGAGTCAGGTTAAAGAAGGATTTTTTAAAAATCCTTAAAACAGTTGAGACGTGGATTGTGTATGTGTGCCATGCAGAGGGTGAATGGGCAAGACAACACAATCTAAGTAAGTGCCTTTGAACAGGGTGCGGTAGTAGGTGCCAGGCGGACCAGTTTGTGTCAAGAACTGCAACGCTGCCAGGGTTTTTCACCCTCAACAGTTTCCTGTGCGTATCAGGAACGGTCCACCACCCAAAGGACATCCATCCAACTGTGGGAAGCGTTGGAGTCAACATGGGCCAGAGTCCCTATGGAACGTCTTCAACACCTTATAGAGTCCATGCCCCGACGAATTGAGGCTATTCTGAGGGGAAAAGTTGGGGGTTGCAACTCAATATTAGGAAGGTATTCCTAATGTTTGGTCATACTCCGTGTATATCCCTGTCACATCTCTCAGAACAGTACCACGGCTGGGTCATTTTAGGGTCAGTCCTGTGTTTTGGTCAGTTGGAGTCAGCAGAGAGCCAACTCTAGCTCGTATTGTGTGTGTGTGTGTGTGTGTGTGTGTGTGTGTGTGTGTGTGTGTGTGTGTGACATACATTTTTTTTTGCCACTGGCTGCTGGTAAGCTTTCTTCACTTGGACATTCCTTTTTTTTTCTCTCTCTAACAAATGGCTAACCTTTGTTGAACCAGATAAACAGCTCCTCTTAGCAATAATGTTTTTCGAGGAACCTTTCCTGTAAATACGCTATTTTTAGCGCTCTCACTTCCTCTTCCTGTTATAATGTGGGGAGGGTCAAAAGTTAATGAGGAAGTATTAGTTTTATTTAAATATTGCTTACTTCTCTTTTTCTTTATCCTTCACTTGATGATAAGACGAGACATCGTATTGTTTTGCTAACACATATGACGGGGAGGTCCCTGGGTCAATGGTTTGCCTGGGAGAGGGTTCCTGGGACCCCTGGAGAGGGTTCCTGGGACCCCTGGAGAGGGTTCCTGGGACCCCTGGAGAGGGTTCCTGGGACCCCTGGAGAGGGTTCCTGGGACCCCTGGAGAGGGTTCCTGGGACCCCTGGTAAGGGTTCCTGGGACCCCTGGAGAGGGTTCCTGGGACCCCTGGAGAGGGTTCCTGGGACCCCTGGAGAGGGTTCCTGGGACCCCTGGAGAGGGTTCCTGGGACCCCTGGTCTAAGGGCTTACACCTACAGGCGTTAAGCAATAAGACCCGAGGAGATGTGGAATATGGTCGACAAACCACGACTAAGGGCTGTTCTTAATAAATGTTTTGTCATACTTGCGGTATACGGTCCGACATACCACGGCTGTCAGCCAATCAGAATCCAGGACCCTAACCACTGTGTTAATAATTGCTTTATAGCATAAATATCTCATAGTGTTCTTTCCTTTTACGTACCTCTGATACATACCATGTTCTCTATTGACTGGTCAGCTCTGATACCATGTTCTCTATTGACTGGTCAGCTCTGATACCATGTTCTCTATTGACTGATCAGCTCTGATACCATGTTCTCTATTGACTGATCAGCTCTGATACCATGTTCTCTATTGACTGGTGAGCTCTGATACCATGTTCTCTATTGACTGATCAGCTCTGATACCATGTTCTCTATAGACTAGTCAGCTCTGATACCATGTTCTCTATTGACTGGTCAGCTCTGATACCATGTTCTCCCTTGACTGGTCAGCTCTGAATCCATGTTCTCTATTGACTGGTCAGCTCTGATACCATGTTCTCTATTGACTGTTCAGCTCTGATGCCATGTTCTCTATTGACTGGTCAGCTCTGATACCATGTTCTCTATTGACTGGTCAGCTCTAATACCATGTTCACTATTGACTGGTGAGCTCTGATACCATG
This sequence comes from Oncorhynchus mykiss, assembly GCF_057628025.1. Lineage (NCBI taxonomy): Eukaryota > Metazoa > Chordata > Actinopteri > Salmoniformes > Salmonidae > Oncorhynchus > Oncorhynchus mykiss. The sequence goes on from NC_143027.1 coordinate 4,802,627, forward strand.
TTCGCTATTGACTGGTCAGCTCTGATACCATGTTCTCTATTGACTGGTCAGCTCTGATACCATGTTCTCTATTGACTGATCAGCTCTGATACCATGTTCTCTATTGACCTGTCAGCTCTGATACCATGTTCCCTATTGACTGGTCAGCTCTGATACCATGTTCCCTATTGACTGGTCAGCTCTGATACCATGTTCTCTATTGACTGGTCAGCTCTGATACCATGTTCTCTATTGACTGGTCAGCTCTGATACCATGTTCTCTATTGACTGATCAGCTCTGATACCATGTTCTCTATTGACTGGTCAGCACTGATACTATGATCTGTATTGACTGGTCAGCTCTGATACCATGTTCTCTATTGACTGGTCAGCTCTGATACCATGTTCTCTATTGACTGATCAGCCCTGATACCATGTTCTCTATTGACTGGTCAGCTCTGATACCATGTTCTCTATTGACTGATCAGCTCTGATACTATGATCTGTATTGACTGGTCAGCTCTGATACCATGTTCTCTATTGACTGGTCAGCTCTGATACCATGTTCTCTATTGACTGATCAGCTCTGATACCATGTTCTCTATTGACTGGTCAGCTCTGATACCATGTTCTCTATTGACTGGTCAACTCTGATACATACCATGTTCTCTATTGACTGGTCAGCTCTGATACTATGATCTGTATTGACTGGTCAGCTCTGATACCATGTTCTCTATTGACTGGTCAGCTCTGATACATATTGTCAACAACATATAACATGAGATCCAAACCCCATGTTCTTGTGGGTTTAATGTTTATCTAGCTCAGAAATACCTGCAAATTGCCTATTCAAACAGTGGCCCAATGCTGGGTTGTCTAAACTGATAACTCAATCAAAAGGGTGTGTGTGTGTGTGTGTGTGTGTGTGTGTGTGTGTGTGTGTGTGTGTGTGTGTGTGTGTGTGTGTGTGTGTGTGTGTGTGTGTGTGTGTGTGTGTGTGTGTCTGATAACTCCTAGGATGCCAACAGGGATAAGACAGCAGTAAAACTTCAAGGTGACCATGTGGATCACGGCCCCCCCCAGTTGAGCAGAGAATCAGATGAGCAAACAGTATTGTGAAAGTGTTGTAAATGTTGTGGTCAGTGTTTTGATTTGCTGAACAAATGTTACCATGAAATACGATAAGAACTTTGAGGTGGGTACACGCGTGTGTCCATCGGCGCGCTACTTACCACTGATGCATGTTGTAATGTCTGATGAATCAGGAAGCAGACACACTTAAAGACACTATAGGGCCAGTTGTTAGGCCCGAGATTAATGTTATCAAGGTTAGCTGTGAGATGCTCTAAAAAATAATAAAAAATAAAAGTTGATCAAATATTGTCAGAATTGGCATGTTTGATGACCTGAAATGGAACTGAGGAACTGGAAATATCAACTCATTCGGAGTCCTATGGGACTCTTAAGTGTTTCTTTGTTCAGTGATTGGTTGATACACAGCCTATGCATTGCAGTGATTGGTTGATACAGGGCCTATGCAGTGCAGTGATTGGTTGATACACAGCCTATGCATTGCAGTGATTGGTTGATACAGGGCCTATGCAGTGCAGTGATTGGTTGATACAGGGCCTATGCAGTGCAGTGATTGGTTGATACACAGCCTATGCATTGCAGTGATTGGTTGATACACGGCCTATGCAGTGCAGTGATTGGTTGATACAGGGCCTATGCAGTGCAGCGATTGGTTGATACACGGCCTATGCAGTGCAGCGATTGGTTGATACACGGCCTATGCAGTGCAGTGATTGGTTGATACACGGCCTATGCAGTGCAGTGATTGGTTGATACACGGCCCATGCAGTGCAGTGATTGGTTGATACACGGCCTATGCAGTGCAGTGATTGGTTGATACACGGCCTATGCAGTGCAGTGATTGGTTGATACACGGCCTATGCAGTGCAGTGATTGGTTGATACACGGCCCATGCAGTGCAGTGATTGGTTGATACACGGCCTATGCAGTGCAGTGATTGGTTGATACACGGCCCATGCAGTGCAGTGATTGGTTGATGCAGGACCTATGCAGTGCAGTGATTGTCAGGTCTCAGACTAAGTATGTCTCTTCTTATCTCCTCCGTCATCCAAGTAGCTCTGTACTCTCTCAGCCCACTTCAAGCACCCTGTACAACAACACATCCATCCCAGTGGGATTGAAACATTGTCTGTTGTGTGTCTTGGTAAACCAGGATAATTTTTGGAGGGGGGGGTCCTGTCCAAGCACCTGATTGTTTTCATGTTTCAACACCACTGGATAAATCCAGATAACAGAGAATGTGGTTTTCAGGTCTCAGTCTCAATATCTTATCTCCTCCTTTCATCACTCCTTCCCTCAGGCTGTTAAATTCTCCTCAAACAATGCTTCCTTCAGCTGCTGTACTGTAAATCATGCTCTGCTCATGTCTTGTTTCCAGAGGCCTTAGGCAAACACACCTTAGGGCTTAGGAGTTTGAACAGGTGTCCTAGTGTGGTCTGATGTTCACCTCTGGACAGCATCACCCTCCCTTCCCCTTACCTTAACCTCCCTCACCCTCCCTTCACCCTGACTTCACCCACCCACGCACAACCTCCCTCAACCTCAACCTCAACCTCCCTCCCTCACCCTCTCTTCCCCTTCAGTTAACTTCCCTCCCTCACCCTCCCTTCCCCTTCCCCTTCCCTTAACCTCCCTCAACCTCAACCTCCCTCTCTCCCTTCCCCTCCCTTCCCCTTCGCTTAACCTCCCTCAACCTCCCTCCCTCCCTCCCTCACCCTCTCTTCCCCTTCACTTAACCTCCCTCAACCTCCCTCCCTCACCCTCCCTTCCCCTTCCCCTTCCCTTAACCTCCCTCAACCTCAACCTCCCTCCCTCCCTTCCCCTCTCTTCCCCTTCACTTAACCTCCCTCAACCTCCCTCCCTCACCCTCCCTTCCCCTTCCCCTTCCCTTAACCTCCCTCAACCTCAACCTCCCTCCCTCCCTTCCCCTCCCTTCCCCTTCGCTTAACCTCCCTCAACCTCAACCTCCCTCCCTCCCTTCCCCTCCCTTCCCCTTCACTTAACCTCCCTCAACCTCCCTCCCTCACCCTCACCCTCCTTTCCCCTTCACTTAATCTCCCTCAACCTCAACCTCCCTCTCTCCCTTCCCCTACCTTCCCCTTCGCTTAACCTCCCTCAACCTCCCTCCCTCCCTCCCTCCCTCCCTCCCTCCCTCCCTCCCTCCCTCCCTCCCTCCCTCCCTCCCTCCCTCCCTCCCTCCCTCCCTCCCTCCCTCCCTCACCCTCCTTTCCCCTTCCCTTAATCTCCCTCAACCTCAAACTCAACCTCCCTCCCTCTCTCACCCTCCCTTCCCCTTCACTTAACCTCCCTCAACCTCAATCTTGCTCCCTCACCCTCCCTTCCCCTTCCCTTAAACTCCCTCAACCTCAACCTCCCTCCCTCACCCTCCCTTCCCCTTCGCTTAACCTACCTCAGCCTCCCTCCCTCCCTCATCCCCCGCTTCCCCTTCCCTTAACCTCCCTCAACCTCAACCTCCCTCACCCTCCCTTCCCCTTCCCCTTCCCTCAACCTCCCTCCCTCACCCTCCCTCCCTCACCCTCCCTTCCCCTTCGCTTAACCTCCCTCAACCTCAATCTTGCTCCCTCACCCTCCCTTCCCCTTCCCTTAAACTCCCTCAACCTCAACCTCCCTCCCTCACCCTCCCTTCCCCTTCGCTTAACCTACCTCAGCCTCCCTCCCTCCCTCATCCCCCGCTTCCCCTTCCCTTAACCTCCCTCAACCTCAACCTCCCTCCCTTATCCTCCCTTCCCCTTCCCTCAACCTCCCTCCCTCCCTCCCTCACCCTCCCTTCCCCTTCCCTTAACCTCCCTCAACCTCAACCTCCCTCCCTCACCCTCCCTTCCCCTTCCCTCAACCTCTCTCCCTCACCCTCCCTTCCCCTTCCCTTTACCTCCCTCAACCTCAACATCCCTCACCATCCCTGCCCCTTCCCTCAACCTCCCTCAACCTCAACCTCCCTCACCATCCCTGCCTCTTCCCTCAACCTCCCTCAACCTCAACATACCTCACCATCCCTGCCCCTTCCCTCAACCTCCCTCAACCTCAACCTCCTTCATCCTCCCTTCCCCTTCCCTTAACCTCCCTCACACCCATGGAAGTCTTCCCTTGACCTCAATTCCTTTATTTCTTGCCACCTATCTCCTCGCTTCCTTCTGAAAACGTCACAGGGAAACCAGGACAAAAGGACCACAACACACAGACAGACAGACAGACGGACAGACAGACAGTCAGACAGTCAGACGGAGGGACAGACACACAGACAGACAGACAGAGGGACGGACGGACGGACACACAGACAGACAGACAGACAGACACACACAGACAGACACAGACAGTCAGACAGACAGACAGACAGACAGACAGACAGACAGACAGACAGACAGACAGACAGACAGACAGACAGACAGACAGACAGACAGACGGACAGACATACAGACGGACAGACAGAGGGACGGACAGACAGACAGACAGACAGACAGACAGACAGACAGACAGACAGACAGACAGAACAAATGAAGATGAAGGACCTACAGGTCAAGTGTCACTATCCCTTTAATTCCATTCAGTTACTTATATCCCTTTAATTCCAGTCAGTTACTTATATCCCTTTAATTCCAGTCAGTTACTTATATCCCTTTAATTCCATTAATTCACTTATATCCCTTTAATTCCATTAATTCACTTATATCCCTTTAATTCCATTAATTCACTTATATCCCTTTAATTCCATTAATTCACTTATATCCCTTTAATTCCATTAATTCACTTATATCCCTTTAATTCCATTAATTAACTCATACCCCTTTAATTCCATTAATTCACTTATATCCCTTTAATTCCATTAATTCACTGATATCCCTTTAATTCCATTAATTCACTTATATCCCTTTAATTCCATTAATTCACTCATACCCCTTTAATTCCATTAATTCACTCATACCCCTTTAATTCCATTCATTCACTCATACCCCTTTAATTCCATTAATTCACTCATACCCCTTTAATTCCATTCATTTACACTTGCTATCCCTTAAAAATCCTCCTTAAAACGGCAATAAGCAGTTGAAACAATAACAAAACGTCTTTCCAACCCCTGTTTCGGTACGGAGGCAAAGACTGACCATCCATGATATCAAAATTGTAGTTTTATCCATGTTGTAAGGCTACGCAGTGTTTGTTTACATTTACTTTCCTTGTAAACATTGGAGTCAAACAAGCGTATATTTTAGGTTCCGGTGGGGTATGATAGATGAACTGAGAAAGGTATAAGTTATATTTTTCAAGAATCAAAATGGGTACATTTTATTAATGGATGAAGCAAATTCAGAGTGCCCCTTTAATCTATACAGAAATCATTATGTATATGACGATATTTATTCAAAACATCATCTTTATTTACATAGAACAAAATGACAACATCAGTATCTTTAGACTTTGAAACAAGTTTGAAACATTGGTTTAAATTGCGAGGGGTGAGGTGTTCCATTGTCCAACAGGATTATTAGGCTGGGCCCTGAGGAATTTCAACACACGCATGAGCAAACGTAAACACGAAGATAGAATTAACAAAAAACACAATTTTAATTCAGTTGCTAGGATACCTGAGGAGACAGCACCATTAGGCCTATAGACACCCATTCTACTTGGTTTGTTGGTTGACCATTTATCAATTTTATTTAACTAGGCAAGTCAGTTATGAACAAATTCTTATTTACAATGACGGCCTAAAAATGGTGGGTTAACTTCCTTGTTCAGGGGGCAGAACGACAGATTTTTACCCTGTTTAGCTCAGCGATTCAATCTAGCAACCTTTCGGTTACTGGCCCAACACTCTAACCACTAGGCTACCCTGCCTCTAACCACTAGGCTACCTGCCTCTAACCACTAGGTTACCTGCCGTCCCTGGTAGTAGGAAAAGGCTAGTTGGAAAAATGAATTGACCATACCTTGGTCAAAGCACTGAGTAAAGACTATACTTCCACTGGCTTTCCACTAGATGTTGGAACATTGCTTTGGGGACTTGCTTCCATTCATCCACAAGAGCATTAGTGAGGTCGGGCACTGATGTTGGACGATTAGGCCTGGCTCGCAGTCAGCGTTCCAATTCATCCCAAAGGTGTTCGATGGGGTTGAGGCCAGGGCTCTGTGCAGGCCAATCAAGTTCTTCCACACCGACAAACCATTTCTGTATGGACTCCGCTTTGTGCACGAGGGTCATTGTCATGCTGAAACAAGAAAGGTCCTTCCCCAAACAGTTGTCACAAATTTGGAAACAAAGAAATCGTCTAGAATGTAATTGTATGCTGTAGCATTAAGATCTCCCTTCACTGGAACTAAGGGGCCTGAACCAAGAAAAACAGACCCAGACCATTATTCCCCCTCCACCAAACTTTACAGTTGGCACTATGCATTTGGGCAGGTAGCGTTCTCCTGGCATCCGCCAAACCCAGATTCATCCATCGGACTAGCACATGTTGAAGCTTGATTTATCACTTCAGAGAATGCGTTTCCACTGCTCCAATGGCAGAGAGATTTACACCACTCTAACCGACGCTTGACAATGTGCGTGGTGATCTTAGGCTTGTGTGCGGTTGCTTGCCCATGAAAATCCATTTCATGAAGCCACATACTTTTATGAATATAGTGTAGCTAGTATTTAGCCAAAGCTAGCAGTCTAATAACAGCAGTACCTACTACATGTTCAAGGTGGCTCTAGCTCAGTGCTAATGCTAAGGGCTAGCTCTGGCTGGGAACCCAGTACCGCTAAGGGCTAGCTCTGGCTGGGAACCCAGTACCGCTAATGGCTAGCTCTGGCTGGGAACCCAGTACCGCTAAGGGCTAGCTCTGGCTGGGAACCCAGTACCGCTAAGGGCTAGCTCTGGCTGGGAACCCAGTACCGCTAATGGCTAGCTCTGGCTGGGAACCCAGCACCGCTAATGGCTAGCTCTTGCTGGGAACCCAGTACCGCTAACGGTTAGCTCTGGCTGGGAACCCAGTACCGCTAATGGCTAATTCTGGCTGGGAACCCAGTACCGCTAAGGGCTAGCTCTGGCTGGGAACCCAGCACCGCTAAGGGCTAGCTCTGGCTGGGAACCCAGCGGAAGCGGTACCCACCCTGGGTCGTCCTGGAGGTGAAGGCGTGTCCGTGAGGGAAGGTCTGAGTCCTGATCGTACAGTGTTCCCTAATTGAAGTCCTGAATGACGAGTCACTACTGCTCTCTCCTGCCTCGGTGTCCTCCATGCTCACCACAGCGCCACCTGTGTTCCTGGATGTCTGCAGTCCAGAGAACGCTCCGAACATCAGTATTCTCTCTGGGTCATTATCCTGGATAAGAGGTGGTTGAACGGTGCTGTGGTGCAGGACGGTGTTGCAGCGCTCGCTGACATCCCGTAGGATGTCTTCCACACACCCAGGGGGCGATGTGTCGTCACAAGTGTCTTCCAGACGCTGCCTCTTACACGGGAGTGTTGACATGGGGGGTTCGTCACAGGGGGATGTTGAGGGTTGTCGAATACATGATGGTTCCCTCACCATCATCAGCTTCTGAGAGAGAGAGAGAGAGAGAGAGAGAGAGAGAGAGAGAGAGAGAGAGAGAGAGAGAGAGATTTGGTTGCAACCAGGTACTATAGTTTTATGTAGTTGAGTGATTATCTGATGTGTTTATTTACGTGAATGTGTGTGCGCGCGCATGTGTGTGTGTTTCCAGTCTCCTGACTTACATCCAGGACAGAGGCTAGGTGTTTAGCTCTGGTGGCTAGTTCTCTGAGGTGGACATTGCGTTGCAGCAGAGCGTTAATCTCCTCCTGCCTCCTGCTCACCGTCAGGTGAAGCTGGGGAAAGACAAGAGGACAGAATCTGTAACTGAAGCGATGAAAGAGTTTTCCGTACATTAAATTTGGCAACAGGGAGTTTGACAGCAAAGAAGAACTTTGCAGAAATTAAAAGGTAATGTCTACTCGCTGTTGACTGCTAAGAGCAGCAAAGGGGAAACTGTTTTTCAGTTGAACATCTGTTGTGTATACATGACAGCACACCCAGTGAGTCTACATCGCGACACATGACAATCAACCGCAGATTCAGATAAACTTCTTCCTGCACGCCTTGTCACACAAGGGCTGCCTGCCTGCCTGCCTGCCTGCCTGTCTGTCTGTCTGTCTGTCTGTCTGTCTGTCTGTCTGTCTGTCTGTCTGTCTGTCTGTCTGTCTGTCTGTCTGTCTGTCTGTCTGTCTGCCTGCCTGCCTGCCTGCCTGCCTGTCTGTCTGTCTGTCTGTCTGTCTGTCTGTCTGTCTGTCTGTCTGTCTGTCTGCCTGCCTGCCTGCCTGCCTGCCTGCCTGTCTGTCTGTCTGTCTGTCTCTATGTCTGTCTCTATGTCTGTCTCTATGTCTGTACCTGGCTGTTGGTCTCCAGTGTGTGTCCCAGGACCCTGGTGTGGTGTTGAGCAATGCCCCTCCAGAGTATCCCATCCTGGGCCTGATGCTGGCCGAGGCCTGGGTCTGAGGAAGGGTAGCCCTGCTGGTCCTTGTCCTCTGGACAGGGCTCCCGCTGGGGGGTGAGAGGAGGGATGATACACCCTTGGAAGGCCACCAGATCGGCTGGAGACAGACTGCGCTCCAATGTGGCTGGAGAGTCTACATGGGCGAATGGGAGAGGGGATTAATCTAATACATGGGAGAGGGGATTCATCTAATACATGGAAGAGGGGATTAATCTAATACATGGGAGAATGGGAGATGTGATTAATCTAATACATGGGAGAATGGGAGATGTGATTAATCTAATACATGGGAGAATGGGAGAGGGGATTAATCTAATACATGGGAGAATGGGAGAGGGGATTAATCTAATACATGGGAGAATGGGAGAGGGGATTAATCTAATACATGGGAGAATGGGAGAGGGGATTAATCTAATACATGGGAGAATGGGAGAGGGGATTAATCTAATACATGGGAGAATGGGAGAGGGGAATAATCTAATACATGGGAGAATGGGAGAGGTGATTAATCTAATACATGGGAGAATGGGAGAGGTGATTAATCTAATACATGGGAGAATGGGAGAGGGGATTAATCTAACACATGGGAGAATGGGAGAGGTGATTCATCTAATACATGGGAGAATGGGAGAGGTGATTAATCTAACACATGGGAGAATGGGAGAGGGGAATAATCTAATACATGGGAGAGGTGATTAATCTAATACATGGGAGAATGGGAGAGGGGATTAATCTAACACATGGGAGAATGGGAGAGGTGATTAATCTAATACATGGGAGAATGGGAGAGGGGATTAATATAATACATGGGAGAGGGGATTAATCTAACACATGGGAGAATGGGAGAGGTGATTAATCTAACACATGGGAGAATGGGAGAGGTGATTAATCTAATACATGGGAGAATGGGAGAGGGGATTAATCTAACACATGGGAGAATGGGAGAGGGGAATAATCTAATACATGGGAGAGGGGATTAATCTAACACATGGGAGAATGGGAGAGGGGAATAATCTAATACATGGGAGAATGGGAGAGGGGAATAATCTAATACATGGGAGAATGGGAGAGGGGATTAATCTAACACATGGGAGAATGGGAGAGGGGAATAATCTAACACATGGGAGAATGGGAGAGGGGATTAATCTAATACATGGGAGAATGGGAGAGGTGATTAATCTAATACATGGGAGAATGGGAGAGGGGATTAATCTAATACATGGGAGAGGGGATTAATCTAATACATGGGAGAATGGGAGAGGGGAATAATCTAATACATGGGAGAATGGGAGAGGGGATTAATCTAATACATGGGAGAGGGGATTAATCTAATACATGGGAGAATGGGAGAGGGGATTAATCTAACACATGGGAGAGGTGATTAATCTAATACATGGGAGAATGGGAGAGGGGATTAATCTAACACATGGGAGAGGTGATTAATCTAACACATGGGAGAATGGGAGAGGGGATTAATCTAACACATGGGAGAGGTGATTAATCTAATACATGGGAGAATGGGAGAGGAGATTAATCTAATACATGGGAGAATGGGAGATGTGATTAATCTAATACATGGGAGAATGGGAGAGGGGATTAATCTAATACATGGGAGAGGGGATTAATCTAATACATGGGAGAATGGGAGAGGGGAATAATCTAATACATGGGAGAATGGGAGAGGGGATTAATCTAATACATGGGAGAGGGGATTAATCTAATACATGGGAGAATGGGAGAGGGGATTAATCTAATACATGGGAGAGGGGATTAATCTAATACATGGGAGAATGGGAGAGGGGATTAATCTAATACATGGGAGAGGGGATTAATCTAACACATGGGAGAATGGGAGAGGGGATTAATCTAATACATGGGAGAATGGGAGAGGTGATTAATATAATACATGGGAGAATGGGAGAGGAGATTAATCTAATACATGGGAGAATGGGAGAGGGGATTAATCTAATACATGGGAGAGGGGATTAATCTAATACATGGGAGAATGGGAGAGGAGATTAATCTAATACATGGGAGAATGGGAGAGGAGATTAATCTAATACATGGGAGAATGGGAGAGGGGATTAATCTAATACATGGGAGAGGGGATTAATCTAATACATGGGAGAATGGGAGAGGGGATTAATCTAATACATGGGAGAATGGGAGAGGGGATTAATCTAATACATGGGAGAGGGGATTAATCTAATACATGGGAGAATGGGAGAATGGGAAGGATAATATAGATACAGATGTGAAAATGAACTGTTATTTCTGTCTTTATATGCCTTTTTTACAGTACATTTATAGGCATTTACATTACAGTTTAACATTCTCTCACTATCATAACAAAATAAGCAAGTACATCATTTTTCTTCAGGAACTGTACTTAATAAATAAATGTATTTATTTATCGAAATAAATCAAAACAACATAGAAGATGACTCTACATTTACCTAAAACAACTTTTGCAATCTATATCCTAACGTCCTCATGAATCGTCAGTACAGATCAATAACGATTAGGCTACTTTGTTGTTCCCTCTGAATGATTTGAATCTCGATGTTCTTACCAGCTATAAAGTCCAGGGCATATTCCCCGAAGTCCTGGTCGTCTCCGTTGGAATCGTTCACCTGTTGGAATCACAAACACACACACACACAAAAAGCGTAAAGCCTCATTCACACCGAACAGACTGTCATTGCACAGGCTAGATTATAGAGATTGTACAGCATACTCAATATCCACAATCAGGAGCGCGGTTACCTGGAAATCCCAGCGCGGTAAATATACTGCGGTGCATGTCTGTGCGCTCATGTTGCTGTGTGTGGTTCTTTCAAATCAATGTGAGTGTAGGTGTTTAAAAAAAAAAATGTTGTTTGGAGTGTCAGGTAAATGAGATTAGGACTAGTTTCGGTAGGTTGGCAACTTTGGAGTGTTTTTTCTTCTATACGGCGGGTGGCAAGAGCATAAATACACGGTATTTTGGCGCTCCGCTGGTAACCTGTCTGTCAAATATTAACCGGCCCGAGCCGTCATATCACCATGGAAACTGTTAATCCTCTAACGTGAAACTTATCGGTGTGTATGTGCATCTTTCTCTCTGTGTGTGCGTGCGTGCGTGTGCATGTGTGTGTGTGTGTGTGTGTGTGTGTGTGTGTGTGTGTGTGTGTGTGTGTGTGTGTGTGTGTGTGTGTGTGTGTGTGTGTGTGCGTGCGTGTGTGTGTGTGTGTGTTATTTTACCTGGGAACCCAGGGAGTCGCTCTCTCGCCTCATCACGGACGCGCATTCCTCCAAGTCATCCCATGCTATCGTTGCGAATGCTACAAAAAAAAACATAAATAAATAGTGAAGACAAAAAAAAAAAAATGAATTTATTTAACATTATACTCTGAATTTGTATATTAAGACAAAACAATGAAATCCACATGCGTGTAGTCTGAGCAATATGCCCATGGTTCACCTACCCTCTTCAACGATGCAGGGATTCCGGTCCACATACACTGCGACCGGGCTGCTGCTCCTGGGGAGCCTCGGTCTGCCCTGTGGATAAGAGTTTCGCCATGACGTTAGATAAGCTTACATACTGGCAATGGATAAATGTCCATCAAAATGCAGTGGTGTAAAGTACTTGAGTAAAAAAAATATGTTTTGCATCTGTACGTTCCTTTAATATCTATAACTTTTACAACTGTTACATTTACTTCACTACATTGCTAAAGAAAATATAAAAAACATTTGTTTTACTCTGTACACGTTCCCTGACACCCAAAAGTACTAGTTACACTTTTGAATGCTCAGCAGGACAGGAAAATGGAACAATCCTGGTCATCTCTTACTGCCTCTGATCTGGCGGACTCAGTAAACAGAGAACATCCCTGGTCATCTCTTACTGTCTCTGATCTGGCGGACTCAGTAAACAGAGAACATCCCTGGTCATCTCTTACTGTCTCTGATCTGGAGGACTCAGTAAACAGAGAACATCCCTGGTCATCTCTTACTGTCTCTGATCTGGAGGACTCAGTAAACAGAGAACATCCCTGGTCATCTCTTACTGCCTCTGATCTGGAGGACTCAGTAAACAGAGAACATCCCTGGTCATCTCTTACTGCCTCTGATCTGGCGGACTCAGTAAACAGAGAACATCCCTGGTCATCTCTTACTGCCTCTGATCTGGCGGACTCACTAAACAGAGAACATCCCTGGTCATCTCTTACTGCCTCTGATCTGGCGGACTCAGTAAACAGCGAACATCCCTGGTCATCCCTACTGCCTCTGATCTGGCGGACTCACTAAACAGAGAATATCCCTGGTCATCTCTTACTGCCTCTGATCTGGCGGACTCAGTAAACAGAGAACATCCCTGGTCATCTCTTACTGTCTCTGATCTGGCGGACTCAGTAAACAGGGAACATCCCTGGTCATCTCTTACTGTCTCTGATCTGGCAGACTCAGTAAACAGCGAACATCCCTGGTCATCTCTTACTGCCTCTGATCTGGAGGACTCAGTAAACAGAGAACATCCCTGGTCATCTCTTACTGCCTCTGATCTGGCGGACTCAGTAAACAGAGAACATCCCTGGTCATCTCTTACTGCCTCTGATCTGGCGGACTCACTAAACAGAGAACATCCCTGGTCATCTCTTACTGCCTCTGATCTGGCGGACTCAGTAAACAGCGAACATCCCTGGTCATCCCTACTGCCTCTGATCTGGCGGACTCACTAAACAGAGAATATCCCTGGTCATCTCTTACTGCCTCTGATCTGGCGGACTCAGTAAACAGAGAACATCCCTGGTCATCCCTACTGCCTCTGATCTGGCGGACTCACTAAACAGAGAACATCCCTGGTCATCTCTTACTGCCTCTGATCTGGAGGACTCACTAAACAGAGAATATCCCTGGTCATCTCTTACTGCCTCTGATCTGGCGGACTCAGTAAACAGAGAACATCCCTGGTCATCTCTTACTGCCTCTGATCTGGCGGACTCACTAAACAGAGAACATCCCTGGTCATCTCTTACTGCCTCTGATCTGGCGGACTCAGTAAACAGAGAACATCCCTGGTCATCTCTTACTGCCTCTGATCTGGCGGACTCACTAAACAGAGAACATCCCTGGTCATCTCTTACTGCCTCTGATCTGGCGGACTCACTAAACAGAGAACATCCCTGGTCATCTCTTACTGCCTCTGATCTGGAGGACTCACTAAACAGAGAACATCCCTGGTCATCTCTTACTGCCTCTGATCTGGAGGACTCACTAAACAGAGAACATCCCTGGTCATCCCTACTGCCTCTGATCTGGAGGACTCACTAAACAGAGAACATCCCTGGTCATCCCTACTGCCTCTGATCTGGAGGACTCACTAAACAGAGAACATCCCTGGTCATCTCTACTGCCTCTGATCTGGAGGACTCACTAAACAGAGAACATCCCTGGTCATCTCTACTGCCTCTGATCTGGAGGACTCACTAAACAGAGAACATCCCTGGTCATCTCTACTGCCTCTGATCTGGAGGACTCACTAAACAGAGAACATCCCTGGTCATCTCTTACTGCCTCTGATCTGGAGGACTCACTAAACAGAGAACATCCCTGGTCATCTCTTACTGCCTCTGATCTGGAGGACTCACTAAACACAAATGCTTTGTTTGTAAAATGATGTCTGAATGTTGTCTGAATGTTGTCTGAATGTTGTCTGAATGTTGTCTGAATGTTGTCTGAATGTTGTCTGACTGTTGTCTGAATGTTGTCTGAATGTTGAAGTGTAGCGCTGGCTATCCGTCAATTTAAAGAAAAACAAGAACATTATGCCATCTGGTTCATAAGGAATTTGAAATTATTTATACTTTTACTTTTGATACTTAAATAGGATTATATTCTAGTAATTACATTGAGGCTACAGTTGATACTTAAGTATATGTCAAATCAAATACTTTTAGACTTTTACTCAAGTAGTATTTTACTGGGTCACTTTTACTTGAGTCATGTTCTATTAAGGGTATCTTTACTTTTACTCAAGTATGACTATTGAATACTTTTTCCACCACTGGTGAAATGAGTATAAACTAGCATGTAGCCGTGCAGGGTTAATCATCTCTGTACCTTTCTAGCTGCTGTCTGTCTTCTGTCTTGATTCTGGTGAGGAGCCACTGTGTTTGGACAGATAGTCCCGAACACTTTTCTTTCTCCATACATTCTCCTTGTGATTCAGTTTCAGATGGACACAGACTTATCTCTGTAGTAGCCCAGAATTAGTCCGTGACTCACCAGACCAAGATTATACACTGAACCAAACTGCAGTTGTTGTCACTCACGTAAAAATAAAAAAAAGAATCAGTCCAAGACCCAGTGAGATTCTAGCTGAGGCAGATCTTTATAGGCCGTATTCTCCCGGTTTATACCATTGCATGCCGCCGTTTAAAATCTGTGGTCCAATCAAACCAGTTCATGGTCTCTAAGGGACACGCGGCTTCCCCCGGAGATTTAACAGGTGTAGACCTAACGGTTTTTTAAGGCTCAGAAGGAAAACGTTTCCGCTAGAGGCGGCGCCGCTTTTACCGCGGGCTCCGAGTGCATCCGACAGCGCAGAGCATGACGCGCGTAGAGCTAAATATCCTGCTTGGAGACCACCGACCAGTGGCCAACAGAGATGCCTTCAACAAGATACTCACTTCTTAGAGTCTTTCCATCTCCAGATTCACACATGTTTAGCTGATGGTTCGCCATGATCCAAGCATTATGTACAACAAATCAGAGACGTGAGTTTATTTTGGTAGGCCTATATAAAAATGTGATTTAGACTAACCGGCTTTTCCCGAGCAAAAATCATTCCTGATCTTGAAAGATGTACACGATGTAGGCTAGTAGGAAAACTATAGGCATAGTCTGTAGGTAGAAATGCTTATTATCTTCAGATATGCCGTAGCCTAGTAAACATCAACGTGACAGGCGGAAATAAAATACGAAAAGGAATAATTAATTATGTCAGTGTAACTCAACAAACAATACGAACAATCTTATTTATAAGTCAACACTCTTTTGATAAGCCAACAAGAGAACCTAACTGTAACCTGCATGACCCGTGAAATTGAAGGTCCCTGTGTTTGGTGTCGACTTTCCCTGGCGTACCGGACAAGCCCGAAACGAGCTCTGGGGGGGATCATGGGCCTGTCATCGATGTCTATTTTTTTTATTTTTTTTATGTAATAAATCATTTTGACAGTGACGGTCATAAAAAGTCATTCATAAACCTTTTTAAGATTAATTTACTTATTTTACTTTACTTAATTGACTTATTTACTAGAAAGCTAAGTGTTTGTTTCTTGGGCTTCAGGAATGTGACTGGAAAAAGCGCCTCTGGCCTTTCAATACTGATTGAAAGTGAAGGGGATATCGGTTAATAAATGTAGTGGTCAAGGCTCTGACGGCGCCGGTGGAATGGGTAGAGTTTACCCTGGTGTTCAAACGCGGAATTCACATCGAGAGCCTAATGATTCTATAGTATGAGTTTTAGTTTAGAAAAACAATCTCTCCGCAAAAGAGACAGTTACAGGGACGGTAAACAGAGCTTGATTGACGTAGCAACAACAGAAAAACTGTCCAGAAGAGAGCGGTGCTTCAAATACTGCAATTCTGTAGCCTAACATCTTTAATTCAACCTCAATTTATCCTCAAGACGACTTTATATTTTTCCTAATTGTTAGGCTATCTGATGTGTAATGTTTATACAAAGTTTATAAATACCACCGAAAGAGCAGCTAAATACGGTTTATAGCTGTAGATAGTAGGCTACACTGTATACTCAAACAATCTCCAGTAAACTGGTGTTTTGAGGGTGAACTGACTGAATTATTTGACATTAATAGACTGGTTTTACGCACAATTTTCCATCCAAGCTGGGAGAGATTGCGGGAGGAGGGCTCATTGTCCGTCCTGCAGTATCAGCTAGGCTGTACAGGCTAGTTGTATATGTAAAAACAATGAATTGGTAGCTGATTATGCGGTTGCATCGAATATAAATGTTACAATCTGCAATGTTTGACATTTCCAACTTTAATTACTGAACAAGTAACCAGCCCGCTAGCCAGCTGCAGACACCGTGTGTAACTTGGTGAAATGTTTGACTTGACATGAGAAAATGACGACCACATAGGCCTACCAATAAACATTTATTCATTAGCTAAAGCTAAGCTATAGGCTACATGCCTTGGTATCATCTATTCGATTTGCAGACAATTATATTGAAATGACGTGGAATACCATGTTGATTCAACCAATGTGTGCCCAGTGGGTCATATTTCTGGTTAAAAAAAAATGTGGCTTGCTCATGATAGACTTTATTAAATCTCACTTGTGGTAGCAGCAGATTTTCCCGACTGAGCTGATATGACCGTTGTTCAAACAATCTTCTCGGGATAGATTCCCCTCACACCACTCTCTCAACAGATATAAAAGCTAAATAACACCTCTCTTGGTTTTTATACAGTTTATTTTCAAAAACGGAGTGAACAAATCAGAAAACATATCCAGTACATTTATCAAGTAATAATTTAATACGTTTTTTAATTTTTTATTTTAAATCACATTTGTTGAAATGCGATGTCACATCATTGTTCATTGCATACCAACAATGTAACATTGGCCAACAGAACAGCCAGGATCAGTACAATCTCAGGACAGTTGAAGAAACAGCTACAGTGGGTTTCTCACTCAATGCAATCTTACAGTACAATGACTTCAATTAAGTTACAGAACATGGTACACGTATAAATAAATACCAAAACATCCTCTACATACAGTACAGTATAGTAAACAGTACTCTGATGACAATACAATTCTGTCCACTGGTATTGTTCACAGTTTATAGGCACAATCTGATAACTGTCATTTCCAGAAATTAAATAATTGAGAGAAAAAAAAAACTCAGTGACAGTTAGATTGTCAACCACCAACCCCACAAGTGCAGGGGCTAGCAGCACTTGGGACTGGGAATTAAAGGTTTGGTCTTTCATTTCTTGAGGTACACACAGGTTGTTTTCAGTCACATACATCAACAACAACAGTGCATTCAACTAACATAGGTTGAAACATGCCAACAGTCATCGTGTTGTCACAGAGTGATCATGGCCTGATGCAGTGCATCCTTGTTGAGTGACACCAACAATCTTAGGTTGTCTAAACACTCTTGGGAGAGAGCATGAGTCTGGTCTCCCTCTCTACACTCATGGGTCAGAGGAGCATGAGTCTGGTCTCCCTCTCTACACTCCTGGGTTAGAGGAGCATGAGTCTGGTCTCCCTCAACCAGGGTAGACGTGTTCCCAGATGGAGAAGGGTCATCCATTGACTGGGTGGAGTCATTCACAGATAGGAGGTGACCAACAACTGAAAGAGAGGAGTCATTGTCAATACAGGCGTGATTAATAGTCTCAGATAAGGTTGGGTGGGAATGGTCATTCTCTGAGTGGGCAGGATCACTCAGAGAATGGTCCTCTTGCGAGAAGGCGTGGCCATTTGTGAGCTCGGCTGTCAGGGATTGGTCCATTGGCTCTTCCTCGGGGCCCTCAGGGTTGATCCTCAGCAGCTGATTGGCTGGCTCCTCTAGGCCTTGGCTGGTTCTCAGCAGTTGATTGGCCAGAGCCAGAGCACAGCGGGCGGTCAGGGAAGGTGTGTACTTATTGAAGGCGTAGTCGGCCAGAGTGAGCTCACACACCCTAAGAGCCAATCTGCTGACCCTCTTTCTCCTCTTCTCTTCCTCATCCTTATCCTCAGGCAGCCTATGGCTAACGTTGCTGACTCCGTCCCCGCACGTATGCCGGCCAGCCAGGCTGTGATTGGTGTAGAAGTCCAGGAAGAAGGCCATGGTTGGTGCAGCCAGGCGGAAGTTGAGGCGGAGCAGGATGAGACATTCCAGGTTACACAGCTGTTCTCTGGAGAACGCATCACAACACAGAGACAGGAGCTGGCTGATCCGAGGAGAAAACACCTCCACCTGAATAAAACAGAACATATTGAAAAGGAGGAGAGAGAGGGAGAGAGAGAGAGAGAGAGAGAGAGAGAGAGAGGGAGAGAGAGAGAGGGAGAGAGGGAGAGATAGAGAGAGAATGAGAGAGAGAGAGAGAGAGAGGGAGAGATAGAGAGAGAGAGAGAGAGAGAGAGAGAGGGAGAGAGAGAGAGGGAGAGAGGGAGAGATAGAGAGAGAATGAGAGAGAGAGAGAGAGAGAGGGAGAGATAGAGAGAGAGAGAGAGAGAGAGAGAGAGGGAGAGAGAGAGAGAGAGAGAGAGAGAGAGAGAGAGAGAACAAGTTACACACACCATGACAGGAAGGGTTTATTTCCAAAACACTATATCTATCAAATCTTCACATGTGTGTTGGTTCACCAGAAAATATTGTTTATTGTTGTTTCGTGTGTGTAAAATATTACTGTTATCAGATTTTTTCGTAATAGATTTTAGGTGTGTATTTTCTATTTATTTTTTGCAAAACGCTATATATCCATTGTTTAGCTGGAATGGCATGTCCGTATTCTGTATATTTGACTGTGATATGTGGATGTCTCTGGCCAAGATCATGTGCTAAATGAGTAAAAATGGCAAATATAAATATTTTACAAACAGTTTGTAGCAGGGTGCGTAATTGGCAGCAGAGAAGTCAGGCGCAGGAGAGCAGAACTGAGTGATAACCGGGGATTTATTAAGCAAAACCAACGGCATCCAGAACAACAAGATAAATGGGCACAAAAATAACCCGTTGTGCGCTCACGGGGAACGTGCACAAAGCACTACAATAAACAATCCCACACAAAGACATGGGGGGGAACAGAGGGTTAAATACACAACAAGTAATTGAAGGAGTTGAAACCAGGTGTGAGGAAAAACAAGACAAAACACATGGAAAATGAAAAGTGGATCGATGATGGCTAGAAGACCGGCGATGCAGACCACCGAGTGCCGACCGAACAAGGTAGGGGACCTGACTTCGGCGGAAGTCATGACAACAGAGCTCATATTATTGTATTGACTCGTTAAAAAAAATTAAAAAGTATAAATATTGATGTCACAAATGTATAATAAAGTTTTGCAAAAAATAACAAACATGATCACCATCAAGTGATTTCAAACAAATACCTGGACAATCCTGTCATTGAACAACCCCCATGTCATGATTAGATAGTAAAAAAAAAAACACACCATTCTCTCTGATGAGATTTTTTTTTAAACAATAAAAGCTAATTTACCCTAATTTCTGAAAACGGGCTACATACCACTTTTGGAAATAAACTTTCCATTACCATAAACAGAATATTCCCTAAAACATTCATTCATCTTACTCTCAGTGCGTCAAAATTAAATTGACCGACTCCCTCCCTGAATAGTCAACATATCTATCACCTGTTTACAGGCGAGCAGCAGGGCGGTGACCCCCAGTAGCTGGAAGCAGTCAGCAGCCACGGGGGTGGAAACCAGGAAGCGATCCATGATGTTGACCGCCAGGCTGTAACACTCAAAGGACAGACGCAGGTATCTGTGTACGGGGATGAGCCAGCTGACGAGCTTACACCGTGACTCGGCTGTCACCTGGAAAACACACGCATACACACAACTCTGTTAGACAATCACTAATTGGCAGATGATAAAACACACCTACGTTGTACTTGGTGGCAAGTACAATGCTGTATTTAAATATTACAGTACATCTACTGTAATATTAAATACGGTATCAAATAAAGAACTGTGCAATGACACACAGTACGTTACCGTAAAATTGACTGTATTATACTGTAAAATAGTAAATGCTACAGTAATCGGAATGAATGGATGAAAGAATAAAGGAAATTCATTGAGGGGAGCGGTTAGTATTTTACAGTATTTTACTGTAATTACAAGAGATTGGTGCAAGCAGGTTGGCTTCTAGGTGTTTACACATTACAGCATAAACACAGAGACTTCCAGACTGACAGCGACTACGGGGCAAAACAGACCAAAAGCACAAAGCAAAATGCTCAACAATTTAATGTTTAAAAACTAGCTGACACTCCATTCTGTCCCCTATACAAATTGATGGGGCACTATAACCACATATGAGAGAAATTGGTACAGCATTTTCACTCACTGGTGCGCAACAAATATAGCCTCTTGCAAGGCGGGCCTCAAAATATGTTAGCGAGCCAGAAACAACAATACCATGCGCCCGCTAGTGGTCAAAAGGGTTTTGGCTCTCCAAAAATATGGTACTGTACCGTATTCTGTGGGGTGAAATTACAGTACCATTCGAAATACATACATTTTCCCACAATGCACCATCATTTACAGTATGCGGCATTAATAAAATGTTCCTTTTTTAATTTATTTTACTGTTGACAATACCTCAGATGACCATACAAATGACAGTTTTCCGTTAAAGTGTAGAACTAAACTACTGTAATACATGTCACATATTGAGGTTATAGGGTTAAATGAGAACTGATTAAATATTGGCGGGTCTATTCTCAAACCTGGGTTGAGATAAGCCGAAGACAAATGTCCATTTCTCACAAAATGAACAATAAACTGCAGTATGAACCTGTTGCTTCCATACCTGCGGTTGTCGAGACAAACAGTTGACTGGATGAAACTGCGGCTCTTTGAGTTTCTGTATGTGATAACCAATCTCGCCGTAGTGTTGATACCAATTAAACAACAGTCTGTTGTTGGAATTCCCTGGTGTCAGCGCGTCTTCAACTGTTACCGGACACCGATTTCTCCGAACCGGCGATGGGGTCCGGGTCGGAGATAGAAAGTCCTCTTCGAAACCAGAGTCGGACAGTTTAGAAATGATGTTTTGCTTTCTGACCCTCTCCGCCCGCGGTCTCCGCTCAGGGGTGCACGAAGTCTCCTCGCTTTGGTCTCCGTGTGCGGATACATTCTCCCTTGATGGAGATTGAGAACCGTTGTTCATTTTCCTCCGTTTGCACATTCTGTTCGAGGTTTCGCCAGTTTGCGTAAATGACACCATTTTATCCATCTGTGTCAAGCTCTGTAACTAGGCTAAAATGTCACCTATTTCGGAAATGTATCCGATACCTCTCTCCGGTGACTGCATTGATATCGCAGTGTTCACTTGTCATTGGTGGGCTGAGGAGTTCCCTGTAATGACGTGTTTTCGCGGTGTGTCCACGCGCTCAAACACCTCTCCAACTGCGAGCTTTTGTGCGCCTTGTGGGGGGTTGCCATAGGAACGGATGCTGAGTGTGTTTGTTGCCCCCCACGAGGGCTGAGCGGCTGTGCGAGTGGCGCGCGAGGCCCGGGTAAATGGCCCTCCTAAGGGGTCGTCAGGCTCAGACATAGTTGATGCTACGGATTTACTCGGGGTTCTTCAAGGCACCTACTTCAATTTACACATTAATTACTATATGGGCCTAAACTGTATGACATTTTCTTCTCACGTCTTGTCATTTCATGTCCGGCAGGTTTGTCTTAGAAGAACCGTTACAGTTTAAGCAAACCAAGCTCTTCAGGGGGAGGGAAATATGCCTTTCTTTAGCATCTAGCTCAGAGATGGGTAATTCTGATGGGGTGGGGACCACAAAAAAATATAAACTCATCAGGAGGGGCCACAGTGGCTGATGGTGTGTTTACCCACATCCTTACCCACATATACAAATTAGAGCCCCCCCCCCCCCCCCCCCCCCCCCACCCCCCCACATTGAAAGGAAAACATTTTAGCAGCCCCTCCCCCCTCTTGACAGTGGAGATAAAACACTTTTTGAGTTAATTTAATGCAATTTTCTAAAAAAAAATCTCCATGGGGCATAGTGCAGTGGGCGGCAGGGTAGCCTAGTGGTTAGAGCGTTGGACTAGTAACCGAAAGGTTGCTAGATCAAACCCCTGAGCTAACAAGGTAAAAATCTGTTGTTCTGCCCCCTGAACAGGCAGTTAACCCACTGTTCCTAGACCGTCATTGAAAATAAGACTTTGTTCTTAAGGTCAAGGTACATTTTATAAAAAAGAGAAGATTTTACAATTTTAAAGCAATTTTTGCTACAATTCTACACGTTTTGCTTTGGGCAGAGAGAACATTTATAACACATTTCCTGCTATTCTACACGTTTTGGCAAAAGGTTGGAGAGAAAGGTTTGCATATTATATCTGATCCATTCTATCATTGGTGCTTAAACATATTGTTCATCAGTGGTGATTAGAGCATATACATCTTGGTGTGGCAAAATTAAAGCACGTGGGACGCATGCCAACAAAGCCACTACACAACACAACACTAAACAATACATTCACTTGCACTATAATGGTGATGAACGGTGCCCACAAACTGTTAGGGTCTACATAAAGCTGTTCCAACAGCAGTCCAAACACCTTACCAGTGCTACTGTACACCTGGCTTTCAGTGAAATGTACAACGACAGAATTCAGAACATGGGCCGTTCTTACAATGTTCTCCCTGTACACCAAGACAGAACCGTAGGATAAATAAAGGGGGCATTTAAGCAGACTCTTACGATATTCGATGATAACATTTCTCTAAAACAGGTTATAGGCTACATGTGCACCACCAAGTCAGAACAGTAGGGGAAATTATTAGGGTGAGGCACATGGGCTACTAACAGCTTACTACACAACATACACTTAGTATTACTTTCTTAGCTACAGTATACAAATCTCCCTGGCATATTACATCATTTATAGAGCAGCATTCAATACATTTTTGGACACCTTGTTGTGCTGTGCTCACTTGAACAGGAAGGTGTAGCGGCGGTTTGGCATCAAAGTCTGTCATTCTCTGGATTTATGCTGCTTTCAAGACAACTGGGAACCCGAAAAAAAAGACTGAATCATGATATTGTCAGTGATCTTCAGATCGTAGCTCTAGAAAGAGGCCCAAGTTCCCAATTTACAATTCTGAGTTGGGATAAAAGTTCAAAACGTATTTTCCCAGTCGTAGCTCATTTTTCCGCAAGTTCCCAGTTGTCTTGAACTCACAGTTAGCCACTGATTCCTCCCAAACCACTCATTGTTGAATTTGCGATTTCTAACTTGTTGTGTAATGTTTATGTCTAATGGCCGATGAGCACCGATACGTTTTATCTATAATTTCTCTTCATTATTTATTTTCATATGACAAGGATTGAAAAGGATTTGCCAGTAGATTGTTGACTTGATTCATGATGATGATGATGATGATGATGACTGCTAGCTAAGATTTTGAAAGTATGATGTTGTCCAATCAAAGCTACTGTAGATATCACGTGATTTGACGTCATTTTATCTGTGGCCAATGACCTTGAGCCTTCTTGGATGGGCACTTCTAATGTAACTCTATGGCAGCACCCAAGGGGCTAGAATTTACCCTTAGACTTGGTGGTGACGCAATGTCCCCATGAGTGACAGGACTGGCTTGCCCCACCACCACCACAGAAAGCACTGAGCTAGGTTGAAACACCTGCATTTTGGAGCTGCCTTACTCAAGAAAACAAAAAAAGAGACCATGTTTTATTGCGGCATTATCAACTCAAGGATATGTATATATATTTTTTTACATTGTTTGCAAACTGATATGTGACACGTATTAATACCAAAATAACATGCAAAACAGGCAAGCCCTGAATGACAGGTCGCCACTGTTTAAAATGTTGCTTTTATTTAACTAGTCAGTTAAGAACAAATTCTTATTTACAATGATGGCCTACACCGCACCAATTGTGTGCCCCCCTATGAGACTCCCAATCACAGCTTGGATTCGACCCAGGGTGTCTGTAGTGATGCCTCAAGCACTGAGATGCAGTGCCTTAGCCCGCTGTGATACAGCCAGGATTCGACCCAGGGTGTCTGTAGTGACGCCTCAAGCACTGAGATGCAGTGCCTTAGACCTTTGCGCCACTCAGGAGCCATGTTGTTCATTTATGTAATACTTCATATATATTGCTTTGGCAACAGTGGCAACCACCTATTCATGCCAAAAAACACTTATTAAGCTGAATTTAATTGAAAGAGTGTGAGAGAAGAGAGAGGGAGCGATAGAGAGAGAGAGGGAGAGAGAGGAGAGAGAGGAGAGAGAGGAGAGAGAGAGAGAGAGAGGGAGAGAGAGAGAGAGAGGAGGTATAGATAGATAGAAGAGAGAGATAGAGAGAGAGAGGGAGATAGAAAGAGAGGAGAGAGAGAGAGAGAGAGAGAGAAAGAGAGGGAGAGAGAGAGAGAGAGAGAGAGAGAGAGAGAGAGAGGGAGAGAGAGAGAGAGAGGAGGTATAGATAGATAGAGAGAGAGCGAGGGAGATAGAAAGAGAGGGGAGAGAGAGAGAAAGAGAGGGAGAGAGGAGATATAGGAGGTATAGATAGATAGAAGAGAGAGAGAGAGATAGAGAGAGGAGGTATAGATAGATAGAAGAGTGAGATAGAGAGAGAGAGAGAGAGAGAGAGAGAGAGGGGAGCGAGAGAGGAGGTATAGATAGATAGGAGAGAGAGAGAGAGAGAAAGAGAGGGAGAAAGAGAGAGAGAAAGAGGAAGAGAGAGAGAGAGAGAGAGAGAGGAGAGGAGGTATAGATAGATAGAAGAGAGAGATAGAGAGAGAGGGAGAGAGAGAGAGAGAGGGAGGTTACCTCATCCTTTCCAATGGACCATAGTGCCCAGATACCCACTGCTTTGGACCAAACATTGTCGGTGAGCAAGATTTGACAATAATATGGTGCAGTCAATGTTCTATGGGGAAAGGACCCTCTGCTGCTGCTAGCAATAATGCTAAGTTCATATAGAACGACTGAGCCAATCATATTCCAACTGTCAGATGTCTAAGCAACAGTCTTCCAACATTCTCATACGGTCACACATTCTACGCCCTCTCTCAATTTCTACTGTACTGTGTTGTTGTCAAACTCCAATCATTAAAACAACTCCTTTAGACGTGGATCAAATGAGAGAGCTAGTGATGAGCAGAGTAGACACACACACACACACAAGTCAGTACTTATTGAGGTGGAGGAGGGCCTGAAGGCAGGGAGACAGTTCCTCATTAGAGCCATGTAATCACCCAGCATCCTTTACTCCTCTCCACTGTGTGTGTGTGTTGGCTCAGTAGTCTCTACATGGCAGAATAAAGTAGAGAGAAGACCTGCCAATCTACATCTCAATCACTCCCTCCCTCCCTCCCTGTTGCACCAGAGTGTTTGTGAAAGGGGGGGATACCTTGTCAGTTGTACAACTGAATGTATTCAACTGAAATGTGTCTTCCGCATTTAACCCAACCCCTCTGAATCAGAGAGGTGCGTGGGAGGGGGGACGCGGGCTTCCTTGCTCAGGGGCAGAACGACAGATTTTTATCTTGTCTGCTCGAGGATTTGATCCAGCAACCTTTCGGTTACTGGCCAAACGCTCTAACCGTGTGGGTGTGAGTGTGTGTTTTGTGTGAGTGTGTTTGTGTATTCCCGTGAGCAAGGGTACCTTATGTGGATTGTTATTGTGTCCATTCTCTCTGGATAAGACAGTGGTTTAGTAGGACCTTCATGAAACACAGTACATAGGCAGATTTATGATCTTCCTATATCACAGTAGTAACATAATGTGCCAACAGGTGGCAGTACATCATTCCACAACGCAGAACAACAACTGTCAATAACTGTCAGAGTACCACAGACCCTCTACTAAGCCCTGTGTGGATGCTGGGACTACAGTGGAATGGGTTCACTGACCAGCCATGGCAGAGTCGCCTAGTCACGTGATCTTCACTGACCAGTCATGGCAGAGTAGCCCAGTCACGTGATTTTCACTGACCAGTCATGGCAGAGTAGCCCAGTCACGTGATTTTCACTGACCAGTCATGGCAGAGTAGCCCGGTCACGTGATCTTCACTGACCAGTCATGGCAGAGTAGCCCAGTCACGTGATCTTCACTGACCAGCCATGGCAGAGTAGCCCGGTGACGTGATCTTCACTGATCAGTCATGGCAGAGTAGCCCGGTCACGTGATCTTCACTGACCAGTCATGGCAGAGTAGCCCAGTCACGTGATCTTCACTGACCAGTCATGGCAGAGTATCCCAGTCACGTGATCTTCACTGACCAGTCATGGCAGAGTAGCCCGGTCACGTGATCTTCACTGACCAGTCATGGCAGAGTAGCCTAGTTACGTGATCTTCACTGACCAGTCATGGCAGAGTAGCCCAGTCACGTGATTTTCACTGACCAGTCATGGCAGAGTAGCCCGGTCATGTGATCTTCACTGACCAGTCATGGCAGAGTAGCCCGGTCACGTGATCTTCACTGACCAGTCATGGCAGAGTAGCCCAGTCACATGATCTTCACTGACCAGTCATGGCAGAGTAGCCCGGTCACGTGAACTTCACTGACCAGTCATGGCAGAGTAGCCTAGTCACGTGATCTTCACTGACCAGTAATGGCAGAGTAGCCTAGTCACGTGATCTTCACTGACCAGTCATGGCAGAGTAGCCCGGTCACGTGATCTTCACTGACCAGTCATCGCAGAGTAGCCCGGTCACATGATCTTCACTGACCAGTCATGGCAGAGTAGCCCGGTCACGTGATCTTCACTGACCAGTCATGGCAGAGTAGCCCGGTCACGTGATCTTCACTGATCAGTCATGGCAGAGTAGCCCAGTCACGTGATCTTCACTGACCAGTCATGGCAGAGTAGCCCAGTAACGTGATCTTCACTGACCAGTCATGGCAGAGTAGCCCGGTCACGTGATCTTCACTGATCAGTCATGGCAGAGTAGCCCAGTCACGTGATCTTCACTGACCAGTCATGGCAGAGTAGCCCAGTCACGTGATCTTCACTGACCAGTCATGGCAGAGTAGCCCAGTCACATGACCTTCACTGACCAGTCATGGCAGAGTAGCCCGGTCACGTGATCTTCACTGACCAGTCATGGCAGAGTAGCCCAGTCATGTGATCTTGATAAGTGGTCTGTACGGTCGGTGTTGATAAGTTGTCTGTGTTGATGAGTGGTCTGTGTTGATAAGTGGTCTGTGTTGAAAAGTGGTCGGTGTTGATAAGTGGTCTGTACGGTCTGTGTTGATAAGTGGTCTGTGTTGATAAGTGGTCTGTACGGTCTGTGTTGATAAGTGGTCCTTATGGTCTGTGTTGATAAGTGGTCTGTGTTGATAAGTGGTCTGTATGGTCTGTGTTGATAAATGGTCCTTATGGTCTGTGTTGATAAGTGGTCTGTGTTGATAAGTGGTCTGTACAGTCTGTGTTGATAAGTGGTCTGTACGGTCTGTGTTGATAAGTGGTCTGTACGGTCTGTGTTGATAAGTGGTCTGTACGGTCTGTGTTGATAAGTGGTCTGTACGGTCGGTGTTGATAAGTGGTCTGTGTTGATGAGTGGTCTGTGTTGATAAGTGGTCTGTGTTGATAAGTGGTCCGTGTGGTCGGTGTTGATAAGAGTCTGTACGGTCTGTGTCGATATGTGATCTGTGTTTATAAGTGGTCTGTACGGTCTGGGTTGATAAGTGGTATGTGTTACAAAGTGGTCTGTATGGTCTGTGTTGATAAGTGGTCTGTGTTGATAAGTGGTCTGTACGGTCGGTGTTGATAAGTGGTCTGTACGGTCTGTGTTGATAAGTGGTCGGTGTTGATAAGTGGTCCTTATGGTCTGTGTTGATAAGTGGTCCTTATGGTCTGTGTTGATAAGTGGTCTGTACGGTCTGTATTGATAAGTGGTATGTGTTGATAAGTGGTCTGTATGGTCTGTGTTGATAAGTGGTCTGTGTTGATAAGTGGTCTGTACGGTCGGTGTTAATAAGTGGTCTGTACGGTCTGTGTTGATAAGTTGTCTGTACGGTCTGTGTTGATAAGTGGTCTGTGTTGATGAGTGGTCTTTACGGTCTGTGTTGATAAGTGGTCCTTATGGTCTGTGTTGATAAGTGGTCTGTGTTGATAAGTGGTCTGTACGGTCTGTGTTGATAAGTGGTCTGTACGGTCTGTGTTGATAAGTGGTCCTTATGGTCTGTGTTGATAAGTGGTCTGTACGTTGTGTGTTGATAAGTGGTCCTTATGGTCTCTGTTGATAAGTGGTCTCTGTTGATAAGTGGTCTGTGTTGATAAGTGGTCTGTGTTGATAAGTGGTCTTTATGGTCGGTGTTGATAAGTGGTCTGTGTTGATAAGTGGTCCTTATGGTCGGTGTTGTTAAGTTGTCTGTACGGTCTGTGTTGATAAGTGGTCTGTGTTGATGAGTGGTCTTTACGGTCTGTGTTGATAAGTGGTCCTTATGGTCTCTGTTGATAAGTGGTCTCTGTTGATAAGTGGTCTGTGTTGATAAGTGGTCTGTGTTGATAAGTGGTCCTTATGGTCGGTGTTGATAAGTGGTCTGTACGGTCTGTGTTGATAAGTTGTCTGTGTTGATAAGTGGTCTGTGTTGATAAGTGGACCTTATGGTCGGTGTTGATAAGTGGTCCTTATGGTCTGTGTTGATAAGTGGTCGGTGTTGATAAGTGGTCTGTGTTGATAAGTGGTCCTTATGGTCGGTGTTGATAAGTGGTCTGTACGGTCTGTGTTGATAAGTTGTCTGTGTTGATAAGTGGTCTGTGTTGATAAGTGGACCTTATGGTCGGTGTTGATAAGTGGTCCTTATGGTCTGTGTTGATAAGTGGTCTGTGTTGATAAGTGGTCTGTATGGTCTGTGTTGATAAGTGGTCTGTATGGTCTGTGTTGATAAGTGGTCTGTGTTGATAAGTGGTCTGTGTTGATAAGTGGTCTTTATGGTCGGTGTTGATAAGTGGTCTGTGTTGATAAGTGGTCCTTATGGTCGGTGTTGTTAAGTTGTCTGTACGGTCTGTGTTGATAAGTGGTCTGTGTTGATGAGTGGTCTTTACGGTCTGTGTTGATAAGTGGTCCTTATGGTCTCTGTTGATAAGTGGTCTCTGTTGATAAGTGGTCTGTGTTGATAAGTGGTCTGTGTTGATAAGTGGTCCTTATGGTCGGTGTTGATAAGTGGTCTGTACGGTCTGTGTTGATAAGTTGTCTGTGTTGATAAGTGGTCTGTGTTGATAAGTGGACCTTATGGTCGGTGTTGATAAGTGGTCCTTATGGTCTGTGTTGATAAGTGGTCGGTGTTGATAAGTGGTCTGTGTTGATAAGTGGTCCTTATGGTCGGTGTTGATAAGTGGTCTGTACTGTCTGTGTTGATAAGTTGTCTGTGTTGATAAGTGGTCTGTGTTGATAAGTGGACCTTATGGTCGGTGTTGATAAGTGGTCCTTATGGTCTGTGTTGATAAGTGGTCTGTGTTGATAAGTGGTCTGTATGGTCTGTGTTGATAAGTGGTCTGTACGGTCGGTGTTGATAAGTGGTCCGTACGGTCGGTGTCTGTATTTTTGGGTTAATTTTCCCTACTATGTAATGTATTTCTCTGCCATGTGCCTGCGTCTTCGTCACTACAGTTACTGTAGGGTGTAAACTACCCAGTGACGGGGAATATCAGCGGAGTTTGATCAATAAAACCATAAACCTTTCAAACAGGTCACCGTCTAAACCGTGCTGCAACTTCAGAACGGAATAGCATCAATAACTTGTTACGTGGGTCTGTAAGTAGGCCTAGTGTGAAGAAGAAGAAGTGGCTACTGTAGTTCTTCACAGCCACTGATGTTGTGTCATTCAGTCATTGTAAAAAAGACACTACAGTGAACATAAGTAACCCATTGTAGCCCAATGAGATGCCACGCCAGGTCACTTCCTGAGAACAAGTACTCCCGTTCTCATGTGACTTGGTCCGTCATCAGGAAACTAGGCCAATTTGAAAACCAGTTTGTTCTGTTGTCCGTGCAATTGTACTGAATACAAACAACACAATCGTATAAAATGACATTATAGGGGTGGTTTTTACAGACCGAGTATAATTTAAGTCAGGGCTAGGCGAATTCTACTTAAATTCATCCAGATTTTAAAGAAACAATAGTCTAACTCTGAGATGTTGCTTAACTTCAAGATGAATTTGTTCTAGACTAGGGAGTCCCAGACTAAGGTAAATAAGGACTAGCCAGTAAATCTTTGGAAGCCTGATTATATTATATAAATGATGTGCATTTGGTGTTGACCTGAGGATGCTTAAAAAACCAGGACCAATACATAAGGATTGTGTGGAATTGGAGAAAGTCACCTAAACCATTTTATTTTTATTTTACCTTTATTTAGGCAAGTCAGTTAAGAACAAATTCTTATTTTCAATGACGGCCTAGTGGGTTAACTGCCTGTTCAGGGGCAGAACGACAGATTTGAATACAAACAGATTTGTCAGCTCGGGGGTTTGAACTCGCAACCTTCTGGTTACTAGTCCAACGCTCTAACCACTAGGCTACCCTGCCGCCCCAAACAATGGACTGAGGTAAAAGGAAAAACTGAAAGTATTCCCCTTAAATTTTATTAAGGGGAAGAAAACAACTCTTGAAGCGAATTGTGTCAAACCAGACAATTATCTAGAATGAACAGTATTTTGCACCTTCAGACAACAAGAAAAATGTATTCCTGTACTGCCGTCTGGAATGAATTCAACCTCAAATGAAAAAGTCAACAAAAGGAAGCTACAACAACTTCAGGTGAGTTACTGGATTTATTGTTGGCCCACTTTTACAAATCAGAGTTACTTTAGAATGTTAGTGTTCTTGTGTAACACAACACAGTGAGGTCTAAATGTAACACAACACAGTGAGGTCTAAATGTAACACACAACACAGTGAGGCCTAAATGTAACACAACACAGTGAGGCCTAAATGTAACACAACACAGTGGGGCCTAAATGTAACACAACACAGTGAGGCCTAAATGTAACACAACACAGTGGGGCCTAAATGTAACACAACACAGTGGGGCCTAAATGTATCACAACACAGTGGGGCCTAAATGTAACACAACACAGTGGGGCCTAAATGTATCACAACACAGTGGGGCCTAAATGTAACACAACACAGTGGGGCCTAAATGTATCACAACACAGTGGGGCCTAAATGTAACACAACACAGTGGGGCCTAAATGTATCACAACACAGTGGGGCCTAAATGTAACACAACACAGTGGGGCCTAAATGTATCACAACACAGTGGGGCCTAAATGTAACACACAACACAACACAGTGGGGCCTAAATGTAACACAACACAGTGGGGCCTAAATGTAACACAACACAGTCGGGCCTAAATGTAACACAACACAGTGGGGCCTAAATGTAACACAACACAGTGGGGCCTAAATGTAACACACAACACAACACAGTGGGGCCTAAATGTAACACAACACAGTGGGGCCTAAATGTAACACAACACAGTGGGGCCTAAATGTAACACACAACACAACACAGTGGGGCCTAAATGTATCACAACACAGTGGGGCCTAAATGTAACACAACACAGTGGGGCCTAAATGTAACACAACACAGTGGGGCCTAAATGTAACACACAACACAACACAGTGGGGCCTAAATGTAACACAACACAGTGGGGCCTAAATGTAACACACAACACAACACAGTGGGGCCTAAATGTATCACAACACAGTGGGGCCTAAATGTAACACAACACAGTGGGGCCTAAATGTAACACAACACAGTGGGGCCTAAATGTAACACAACACAGTGGGGCCTAAATGTAACACAACACAGTGGTGCCTAAATGTATCACAACACAGTGGGGCCTAAATGTAACACAACACAGTGGGGCCTAAATGTAACACAACACAGTGGGGCCTAAATGCATTTATGTGACAGAAATATAACAGAAACGATATCATAATTACTCATTTAATTTCTATATTGGTCTTGTGTTTCTAAGGTCCTGTGGAAAAACATGTACATCTACGTAAAGAAGACAAATGCTGTTGCTCTTTAGGGAACGTTTCAAAACGGGTCAGACCAGAGACAGATGAGCTGGGGGACTTGTTGACCGAGATCCTTGATGGTCAGCGACTCCTGGAAGATACCCCCCCCCCCCTCCTATGATGACCATACGGACAGGTCAGATGGGGGACCTATCCAATCCTCATTTGGTAGGACAAATTCATTCAACATGTGTCATCCCTGGACTGCAAGGAATAAGTAATGTTGTCAGTCAATCTCTTGCACTCCCATAATAAACAAAATATTTTATGAACTCTCTACTGCTGCAGCAAGCCAACTACAATGTGGAGACTTCTATGATCAATGGGAACTTCTCTGCAGTCATTGGCTGTATAGATGAATGTCATATTCCCATTGTGTCCCTCTACAGCAGATGTTAAGGAGTACAGGAAACTTAACTTGTTTTTTTACTACATGTACAAAGTGTGTGTACTGACAATTTTGCAGTTCTCCAACATTGTTTTGCACGTTAGAAACTCCTCTTTGTATGCTCAGCCTGTAGGAGGACAACATAGTGGAACCTTGATGACTACTTGCTGTCCCCAGTCCACCTGGCCGTGCTGCTGCTCCAGTTTCAACTGTTCTGCCTTATTATTATTATTCGACCATGCTGGTCATTTATGAACATTTGAACATCTTGGCCATGTTCTGTTATAATCTCCACCCGGCACAGCCAGAAGAAGACTGGCCACCCCACATAGCCTGGTTCCTCTCTAGGTTTCTTCCTAGGTTTTGGCCTTTCTAGGGAGTTTTTCCTAGCCACCGTGCTTCTACACCTGCATTGCTTGCTGTTTGGGGTTTTAGGCTGGGTTTCTGTACAGCACTTTGAGATATCAGCTGATGTACAGTGCCTTGCGAAAGTATTCGGCCCCCTTGAACTTTGCGACCTTTTTCCACATTTCAGGCTTCAAACATAAAGATATAAAACTGTATTTTTTTGTGAAGAATCAACAACAAGTGGGACACAATCATGAAGTGGAACGACATTTATTGGATATTTCAAACTTTTTTAACAAATCAAAAACTGAAAAATTGGGCGTGCAAAATTATTCAGCCCCCTTAAGTTAATACTTTGTAGGGACACCTTTTGCTGCGAATACAGCTGTAAGTCGCTTGGGGTATGTCTCTATCAGTTTTGCACATCGAGAGACTGACATTTTTTCCCATTTCTCCTTGCAAAACAGCTCGAGCTCAGTGAGGTTGGATGGAGAGCATTTGTGAACAGCAGTTTTCAGTTCTTTCCACAGATTCTCGATTGGATTCAGGTCTGGACTTTGACTTGGCCATTCTAACACCTGGATATGTTTATTTTTGAACCATTCCATTGTATATTTTGCTTTATGTTTTGGATCATTGTCTTGTTGGAAGACAAATCTCCGTCCCAGTCTCAGGTCTTTTGCAGACTCCATCAGGTTTTCTTCCAGAATGGTCCTGTATTTGGCTCCATCCATCTTCCCATCAATTTTAACCATCTTCCCTGTCCCTGCTGAAGAAAAGCAGGCCCAAACCATGATGCTGCCACCACCATGTTTGACAGTGGGGATAGTGTGTTCAGCTGTGTTGCTTTTACGCCAAACATAACGTTTTGCATTGTTGCCAAAAAGTTCAATTTTGGTTTCATCTGACCAGAGCACCTTCTTCCACATGCTTGGTGTGTCTCCCAGGTGGCTTGTGGCAAACTTTAAACAACACTTTTTATGGATATCTTTAAGAAATGGCTTTCTTGCCACTCTTCCATAAAGGCCAGATTTGTGCAATATACGACTGATTGTTGTCCTATGGACAGAGTCTCCCACCTCAGCTGTAGATCTCTGCAGTTCATCCAGAGTGATCATGGGCCTCTTGGCTGCATCTCTGATCAGTCTTCTCCTTGTATGAGCTGAAAGTTTAGAGGGACGGCCAGGTCTTGGTAGATTTGCAGTGGTCTGATACTCCTTCCATTTCAATATTATCGCTTGCACAGTGCTCCTTGGGATGTTTAAAGCTTGGGAAATATTTTTGTATCCAAATCCGGCTTTAAACTTCTTCACAACAGTATCTCGGACCTGCCTGGTGTGTTCCTTGTTCTTCATGATGCTCTCTGCGCTTTTAACAGACCTCTGAGACTATCACAGTGCAGGTGCATTTATACGGAGACTTGATTACACACAGGTGGATTGTATTTATCATCATTAGTCATTTAGGTCAACATTGGATCATTCAGAGATCCTCACTGAACTTCTGGAGAGAGTTTGCTGCACTGAAAGTAAAGGGGCTGAATAATTTTGCACGCCCAATTTTTCAGTTTTTGATTTATTAAAAAAGTTTGAAATATCCAATAAATGTCGTTCCACTTCATGATTGTGTCCCACTTGTTGTTGATTCTTCACAAAAAAATACAGTTTTATATCTTTATGTTTGAAGCCTGAAATGTGGCAAAAGGTCGCAAAGTTCAAGGGGGCCGAATACTTTCGCAAGGCACTGTACGAAGGGCTATATAAGTAAATATGATTTGATTTGATCATCGTATATAAGAATTTGTTTTTAACTGACTTGCCTAGTTAAATAAAGGTTAAAAATATTTAAAAAATATAGCATTGTGGACTATTCTGCATACGAACACCACATACAGTGGGGCAAAAAAGTATTTAGTCAGCCACCAATTGTGCAAGTTCTCCCACTTAAAAAGATGAGAGAGGCCTGTAATTTTCATCATAGGTACACTTCAACTATGACAGACAAAATGAGAAAAAAAATCCAGAATATCACATTGTAGGATTTTTAATGAATTTATTTGCAAATTATAATGGAAAATAAGTATTTGGTCACCTACAAACAAGCAAGATTTCTACTTTTTTGCCCCACTGTGAATGACAATGGAATGTTCCAGATGCTTAAAACCTCAATGGGAACAGTACTGGGAGGGATGGGCCCTTTCCCCCCGAAGAGAGTCAGATGAAAGCCTTGGCTCAAGTAAACAAATAATATCAGATGCATTTTCTTTGTACATACGGAAACGGTCACAGAAATTGATTTGATCAAAATCATTCAGTGGGTTTGTCTCCTGTCTGGCCTTAGAGGTGTTTTTTGATCATCGTCGAAATAGTCCCGGTAATTAATTTCCCGGTAATTAATTTCCCTCCATAGCCGACATCCATTCATCTGAAGTTAACTCCTGCCTCTGACCAGGTTTATTTATGCCTTCAAGATCTAGATTAACTCTAATCATCGTTCTGGAAATCAGACTTTAAAAAAAAATCTAGACTTTTAAAATCTAGACTATTTTAAATCACGTCTGAGAAAATCAGTGTCCATGAAATTGCCCCTAAATGAAAGGAATCAATCTAAGACAACATTTTATTTTATTTTAAATAAGATGAAAAAGGTATGTTTCAAATGAATAGCCTACCAGAACATACTGAAAATATCTACATTTTCTCAATGAGGATCACTCTATCTACTTGATTAGAAATATTAACAATCACATATAAATCACTCTCGCTTCTGTTGAATCTGTTTGTTGTGGTTCTCACCACAACCTAACATAGGGAACAGTCAGACGGTGCAAAGGTCCTCACTAGTTACCACAAACACAAAGTCATAATTATGGCTAAACCTCGCCTATTTCTTCCATGTATCGTCTTAAAATCTGATTTTAAACTTAACCCTAACCTTAACCACACTGATAACTGGCCACACTGATGACCTTATACATTATCCTAACCTTACATTTAAACCAAAAGGCACATTATTGTTTTCATGATTTTTTGCAATATAGCCCATTCTTACTTTGTGACTGTGGTAACTAGCGACAACCGTTGTACAGACTGTCATTGACGCTCTCCCGTCAGAGAAGAGCACTGTCTACCAATCATAACAATAGGAGGGGACGGACAGAGCAGGGTTAGGTTGTCAACTGTCTGATTGGACCACAACAAACCAATCATAACAATAGGAGGGGACGGACAGAGCAGGGTTAGGTTGTCAACTGTCTGATTGGACCACAACAAACCAATCATAACAATAGGAGGGGACGGACAGAGCAGGGTTAGGTTGTCAACTGTCTGATTGGACCACAACAAACCAATCATAACAATAGGAGGGGACGGACAGAGCAGGGTTAGGTTGTCAACTGTCTGATTGGACCACAACAAACCAATCATAACAATAGGAGGGGACGGACAGAGCAGGGTTAGGTTGTCAACTGTCTGATTGGACCACAACAAACCAATCATAACAATAGGAGGGGACGGACAGAGCAGGGTTAGGTTGTCAACTGTCTGATTGGACCACAACAAACCAATCATAACAATAGGAGAGGACGGACAGAGCAGGGTTAGGTTGTCAACTGTCTGATTGGACCACAACAAACCAATCATAACAATAGGAAAGGACGGACAGAGCAGGGTTAGGTTGTCAACTGTCTGATTGGACCACAACAAACCAATCATAACAATAGGAGGGGACGGACAGAGCAGGGTTAGGTTGTCAACTGTCTGATTGGACCATAACAAACCAATCATAACAATAGGAGAGGACGGACAGAGCAGGGTTAGGTTGTCAACTGTCTGATTGGACCACAACAAACCAATCATAACAATAGGAGGGGACGGACAGAGCAGGGTTAGGTTGTCAACTGTCTGATTGGACCACAACAAACCAATCATAACAATAGGAGAGGACGGACAGAGCAGGGTTAGGTTGTCAACTGTCTGATTGGACCACAACAAACCAATCATAACAATAGGAGGGGACGGACAGAGCAGGGTTAGGTTGTCAACTGTCTGATTGGACCACAACAAACCAACCCACCCACTTATTTGTGCTTCTGAGAGTCAAGAAGGAGGTCGAAGTTTACCGAGTCTGCGCCTGGCTGGTATCAACAAGACACGAGGCCGAAGACATGTTAAAATAAATCGAACCACCGGAATTTGCACGCGATAGTTAATGAACGGTCCTTGCGGAGATTCGGTGCGATTGCACGGTGGTCACATGTGGTCGTAGCTAGTTTATCTTGATAGACGCAAGTGAAGACAGTTAGCCAACCATCAAAGCCTAGCGGGGAAGTACCCCTAGACAAGTAGCGGGCTGAAGGCAAGGGTTTCTTCGATAAACACAATCGTTTGACAAAGGAGCAGTAGGACATCTTGTAGCCAGTCGCCTACCGTGTTCACAACACCGATATCTTGCTATATGCTCCTTTGTGCTTTAACGTATCTTCTAGCGCTCGTTGTTGAAGCGTCTACCTAGCACAGACTGTTTTGGTGCAGCGACGCCTGTATGAGTGCCTGAATAGCCACACACTATAGCTGGCTGATGTTACATTGGATCTAGCTCACAGCCGTGCATCTACTGTCACATTATGTCGCTTTAACGTCAATAGGACTAAACTGCGGAGCTCATTTAGTTGTCAACTCGGAAGCAGAGGTTCTTAGCCAGATATCTAACTGAACAGCTGACCAGTCGGTCGAGTGGAGCAACATTTCCTCGCCTTGCTGTGTCATGACATTAAAGTGCAAGTCAAGTCATTTCAGAGAGTACGCAAGATAGGAGGAACATTTGGCATAAGTAGATAGGTGGGGACAGGAATCCTACATTAAAGTTGACTACTGTCGACCGTAAGTTGAACCAAAGGAGTGTATTTGTAGGTCGGTCTCGACAGCACAGAATGAAGAAGTTCTCCCGTATGTCGGAGAGCGGCGGTCCGGGAGGGGGGTCCGGGTCGGGCTCTGGAGTCGTTAGTAACTGCTTCGGGAAAGTGTTCGCCGTGGGCCGGTATCAAGTCACGGTGGAAGAACTCATCGCAGAAGGTGTGTATCTCTCCTTTTATATAACGTTAGGCTATTGCACGTAAAGTACAATGTATTTATGGCATACACATATTTAGCAGATGTTATTGCGGGTGTTTACGAAATGCTTGTGTTTCTAACTCCAATAGTGCAGTAATATCTAACAATACACGGATCTTAAGTCAAAGAATGGCATTTAGAAATATTAACACACACACACACACACACAAAGAATAGTGTATGTAGAGGAATAGTTGAATAGGATGGCCTTGACCCAAATACAGTGCATTTGGTAAGCATTCAGATCCCTTGACTTTTTCCACATTTTGTTACATTACAGCTTTATTCTATAATGGATTAAATAAAATGTTTTCCTTACCAATCTACACATAATGACAAAGCAAAAACTAATTCGCAAACAATTATAAACTTTTTTTTATTTTCATCAGTATTCAGACTCTAAGCTATGAGACTTGAAATTGAGCTCAGGTGCATCCTGTTTCCATTGGTCACCCTTGAGATGTTTCTTAAACTTGATTGAAGTACACCTGTGGTAAATGTAATTGATTGGACATGATTTGGAAAGGCACACACCTGTCTATATAAAGGTCCCATAGTTGACAGTGGATGTCAGAGCAGAAAAACAAGCCATGAGGTTGAAGGAATTGTCCGTAGAGCTCCGAGACAGGATTGTGTCGAGTGCACAGATCTGGGGAAGGGTACCAAAACATTTCTTTAGCATTCAAGGTCCCCAAGAACACAGTGGCCTCCATCATTCTTAAGTGGAAGAAGTTTAGAACCACCAAGACTCTTCCTAGAGCTGGCTGCCCGGCCAAACTGAGCAATCGGGGGAGAAGGGCCTTGGTCAGGGAGGTGGCGAAGAACCTGATGGTCACTCTGACAGAGCTCCAGAGTTCCTCTGTGGAGAAGGGAGAACCTTCCAGAAGGGTCAGGGAGGTGACGAAGAACCCGATGTTCAATCTGACAGAGCTCTAGAGTTCCTCTGGTGGCAGCATTTGTGGTTTATTTATTTAATGATGAGTCACCGCTGTTTTTGATATTTGTATTGAACTAGGCAAGTCAATTGAACAAATTCGTATTTACAATGACGACCAAAAAGGCAACCTGCGGGGACAGGGGATGAAAAATACAAATACATTTTTAAATTAAAAAAAATATATAGGACAAAAGACATCAAGACAACCCTACATAAATAGAGACCTACGACAACAGCATGGCAGCAACACAACCCTACATAAAGAGAGACCTAAGACAACAGCATGGCAGCAACACAACCCTACATATAGACCTAAGACAACAGCATGGCAGCAACACAACCCTACATAAAGAGAGACCTACGACAACAGCATGGCAGCAACACAACCCTACATAAAGAGAGACCTACGACAACAGCATGGCAGCAACACAACCCTACATATAGACCTAAGACAACAGCATGGCAGCAACACAACCCTACATAAAGAGAGACCTACGACAACAGCATGGCAGCAACACAACCCTACATAAAGAGAGACCTACGGCAACAGCATGGCAGCAACACAACCCTACATAAAGAGAGACCTACGACAACAGCATGGCAGCAACACAACCCTACATAAAGAGAGACCTACGACAACAGCATGGCAGCAACACAACCCTACATAAAGAGAGACCTAAGACAACAGCATGGCAGCAACACAACAC
Source organism: Oncorhynchus mykiss (assembly GCF_057628025.1). Classification (NCBI taxonomy): domain Eukaryota; kingdom Metazoa; phylum Chordata; class Actinopteri; order Salmoniformes; family Salmonidae; genus Oncorhynchus; species Oncorhynchus mykiss. The sequence goes on from NC_143027.1 coordinate 4,842,489, forward strand.
TACATAGAGAGACCTACGACAACAGCATGGCAACAACACAACCCTACATAAAGAGAGACCTACGACAACAGCATGGCAGCAACACATGAGCATCATGCTGTGGAGCTGTTTTTCAGCTGCTGGGACTGGGAGACTAGTCGGGATCGAGGAAAAGATTAACGGAGCTAAGGACAGAGATCCTTAATGAAAACTTGCTCGGGACCTCAAGCTGGGGTGAGCCAGCCAAGACAATGCAGGAGTGGCTTTGGGACAGGTCTCTGAATGTCCTTGAATGGCCCAGCCAGGGCCTGGACTTGAAACCTTATCGAACATCTCTGGAGAGACCTGAAAATAGCTGTGCAGCGATGCTCCCCATCCAACCTGACAGAGCTTGAGAGGATCTGCAGAGTAGAATGGGAGAAACTCCCCAAATACAGGTGTGCCAAGCTTGTAGCGTCATACCCAAGAAGATTTGAGGCTGTAATCGATGCCAAAGAGGCTTCAAGTAACAGACACATCTCAACATCCACTGTTCAGAGGATACTGTGAATCAGGCCTTCATGGTCGAATTGCTGTAAAGAAACTACGAAAGGACACCGATAAGACGTTACTTTATTGGGCCAAAAAACACAAGCAGTGGACACTAGACCGGTTGTAATCTGTTCTCTTGGTGTGGAGTCCTAATTTGGCTATTTTTGGTTCCAACCTCCGTGTCTTTGAGACACAGAGTAGGTGAACGGATGATCTCCACATGTTTCCCATCGTGAAGCATGGAGGAGGAGGAGGTGTGGGGGTGCTTTGCTGGTGACACTGTGATTTATTTAGAATTCAAGGCACACTTAACCGGTATGGCTACCACAGCATTCTGCAGCGATCCCATCTGGTTTGGGCTTAATGGGACTATCACTTGTTTTTCAACAGGACAATGACCCAACACACCTCCAGGCTGTGTAAGGGCTATTTGACAAAGACGGAGAGTGATGGAGTGCTGCATCAGATGACCTGGGCTCCACAATCACCTGACATCAACCCAATTGAGATGGTTTGGGATGAGTTGGACTGCGGAGTGAAGGAAAAGCAGCCAACACGTGCTCCGCATATGTGGGAACTCCTTCAAGACTGTTGTCAAAGCATTCCAGGTGGAGCTGGTTGAGAGAGGGGCCAAGTGTGCAAAGCTGTCATCAAAGTAAAAGGATACTTTGAAGAATTTAAAATATAAAATATATTTTGATTTAACTTTTTTTTTTGAGCGTGGGCGTTATATGTTTCCATAGGTGTTATTTCATAGTTTCACTATTCTACAATGTAGAAAATTGGAAAACCCTTGAATGAGTAGGTGTCCAAACTTTGAACTGGTACTGTGTGTGTTCCTCTAGTCCAGCTGGGATAGGGCGGCGCGATGGCAGGAGGAGACTGGGATAGGGCGACTGGGATAGGGCGGCTCGATGGCAGGAGGAGACTGGGATAGGGAGACTGGGATAGGGAGACTGGGATAGGGTGGCGCGATGGCAGGAAGAGACTGGGATAGGGCGGCTCGATGGCAGGAGGAGACTGGGATAGGGCGACTGGGATATGGTGGCGCGATGGCAGGAAGAGACTGGGATAGGGCGGCTGGGATAGGGCAGCTCGATGGCAGGAGGAGACTGGGATAGGGCGGCTGGGATAGGGCAGCTCGATGGCAGGAGGAGACTGGGATAGGGCGGCTGGGATAGGGCGGCTCGATGGCAGGAGGAGACTAGGATAGGGAGACTGGGATAGGGAGACTGGGATAGGGTGGCGCGATGGCAGGAAGAGACTGGGATAGGGCGGCTGGGATAGGGCGGCTCGATGGCAGTAGGAGACTGGGATAGGGCGGCTGGGATAGGGCGGCTCGATGGCAGGAGGAGACTGGGATAGGGAGACTGGGATAGGGAGACTGGGACAGGGAGACTGGGACAGGGAGACTGGGACAGGGAGGCGCGATGGCAGGAGGAGACTGGGATAGGGAGACTGGGATAGAGCGGCTCGATGGCAGGAGGAGACTGGGACAGGGAGACTGGGACAGGGAGACTGGGACAGGGAGACTGGGATAGGGCGGCGCGATGGTAGGAGGAGACTGGGATAGGGAGACTGGGATAGGGCGGCGTGATGGCAGGAGGAGACTGGGATAGGGCGGCTGGGATAGAGCGGCTCGATGACAGGGAGACTGGGACAGGGAGACTGGGATAGGGTGGCGCGATGGCAGGAGGAGACTGGGATAGGGAGACTGGGATAGGGCGGCGTGATGGCAGGAGGAGACTGGGATAGGGCGACTGGGATAGGGCGGCGCGATGGCAGGAGGAGACTGGGATAGGGCGGCTGGGATAGGGCGGCTCGATGGCAGTAGGAGACTGGGATAGGGCGGCTGGGATAGGGCGGCTCGATGGCAGGAGGAGACTGGGACAGGGAGACTGGGACAGGGAGACTGGGACAGGGAGGCGCGATGGCAGGAGGAGACTGGGATAGGGAGACTGGGATAGGGTGGCGCGATGGCAGGAAGAGACTGGGATAGGGCGGCTGGGATAGAGCGGCTCGATGGCAGGAGGAGACTGGGACAGGGAGACTGGGACAGGGAGACTGGGATAGGGCGGCGCGATGGCAGGAGGAGACTGGGATAGAGAGACTGGGATAGGGCGGCGTGATGGCAGGAGGAGACTGGGATAGGGCGACTGGGATAGGGCGGCGCGATGGCAGGAGGAGACTGGGATAGGGCGACTGGGATAGGGCGGCGTGATGGCAGGAGGAGACTAGGATAGGGAGAGATTGAATATGTCCGTAAACACTCCGGCCAGCTGGTCTGTGTGTGCTCTGAAGAGGGCTAAAACGCTTAAATCTCTTACTCGCGTCGGCCACGGAAAACGAGAGCCCAGAGACCTTCGGAGTGACTTTTTAGTTGACTGTAAACATGGAAAGGGGCACAAGTCCTGCAAAAAAATAAATAAATTTACCAGTCAATAGCTCACTAATACTAACTAGGCCAAATGTGGTTGAGTCAACATCTAGCCAATAAGACTGCTTCCTGAGCCTTACAGGGTGTTCTGCTCTCACCTAGCAACAAGTCACTGACGAACCACCTAACCTGTTCTACCACTTATCATTTTAAAAACAAACAGCTGCCTGTCTACAGTGAGGTGTGTGTGTGTGTGTGTGTGTGTGTGTGTTCATTTGTCTGCTGCGGTGAGTTTTTCTTTTTTTCCACGGCTGTTCTGGGCACACCGTTTTCTCGAGGCAAGCTGATGTCTACACCCCTCTGCCGGTAATTGGTCAACATTAGGGGACTCTTGAATAAAGTCTTGGTTGTCGTTTAACGAGAGGCGACTCGTTTTCATGCACATTTGTTTTTTTCATTGCGAAATACTGGTTAGATAATCCTCACGTATCACTAACACACCAGTGTTTTTAAATTTGGTTTTATTTAGTTTGGTCATTTTAAACAAAAATATCATTAAGTCTTAGTGACATTTTTGTATTTTGAATAATTATTTAATCTAGTTGTTGGCAATTGGTGGTCCTATCCGGCTGCCCTCTCTCCTGGTTGTCCCCATACGGTCCCTCTCTCCTGTCCCTGGTTGTCCCCATACGGCTCCTCTCCCTGGTTGTCCCCATACGGCTCCTCTCCCTGGTTGTCCCCATACGGCCCCTCTTTCCTCTCCCTGGTTGTCCCCATACGGCCCCTCCTGGTTGTCCCCATACGGCCCCTCTCTCCTCTCCCTGGTTGTCCCCATACGGCCCCTCCTGGTTGTCCCCATACGGCCCCTCTCTCCTCTCCCTGGTTGTCCCCATACGGCCCCTCCTGGTTGTCCCCATACGGCCCCTCTCTCCGCTCCCTGGTTGTCCCCATACGGCCCCTCTCTCCTGGTTGTCCCTATACGGCCCCTCTCTCCTGGTTGTCCCCATACGGCCCCTCCTGGTTGTCCCCATACGGCCCCTCTCTCCTCTCCCTGGTTGTCCCCATACGGCCCCTCTCTCCTGGTTGTCCCCATACGGCCCCTCTTTCCTCTCCCTGGTTGTCCCCATACGGCCCCTCCTGGTTGTCCCAATACGGCCCCTCTCTCCTCTCTCTGGTTGTCCCCATACGGCCCCTCCTGGTTGTCCCCATACGGCCCCTCTCTCCTCTCCCTGGTTGTCCCCATACGGCCCCTCTCTCCCTGGTTGTCCCCATACGGCCCCTCCTGGTTGTCCCAATACGGCCCCTCTTTCCTCTCCCTGGTTGTCCTCATATGGCCTGGTGGCGTCTGTTAGCGGGCCGTTGCTGGTGTGACTTGGCTCTCTGTGCCTCTAACCCTGCCGTCCCTCTAGCAGCCTGGCGGCGTCTGTTAGCGGGTCGTTGCTGGTGTGACTTGGCTCTCTGTGTCCAGAACTAACTCAATGAATAATTCTCAGACCCCCTCTTTGTCCTCCCTCCCTCTCCAAACCCCCACTACTCTGTTTCCTCCTGCCATTAGTCAGCAGCAGCTGTTCCATGAAAAGCATGAGTTTCCCCTCGAAGCCTCAAACAGAATATTTTCTAGTCTATAGGTGGAAGTAGTGTGAGTTGCCTAACCTTAAACGTTTTCTCTATCCTCTTGCCAGTTTGCCAATATAGGGTCTGTGTTGATTTGCCTTGACATTTAACGTGTGCCGGAAAACATGCTGTTTTTAACACTAAGTCATTGTATGCCAGTGGTTGTGATCTACTGAAGGAGTGCGCAACACACAGCAGAGTGGTATCTAGCGATGAACAGGAACTCGTCTATGTCTCACCAGTGCCTCTGTTCTGAGACGGTGACCTCAGAGTTGATAAGCAGATTTTAGCGACAGGAAGTCATCTGTGAGCTAGTCACCATTGGCCTACTATCTCTCTTCCTCAACCGATCGCTCGGCTGGCACTTTTTTCTTGACTTTTGTACTTCCTCCTCTTGTCGTCTCGACACCGTTCGAGGAAATAGCCTGAAACTCCTCTTGTTGTTGCACGTTATATTGAGGAGCTGCAGCTCTAGTACTGTTTGACAGATTTTCTGTCCAATCTGTGTCTTAATTCTACACAATTATGCAATTTAACATTTTAAAACATAACATTAACAAGGCTATAGACCGATAAGCATGACTGATTTTAAAATGTATTTCAATCGACTGCTATTTCCAGTAACAACTAGGCTAAAACGTTATTTTCTGACTGTTTTTTTTTGGGGCACATTTTATCAGCTGAATTTTTTTTCGCCCGGCTAATGGCAACTCCTGGTGTGTGCTTGTCAAACAGCACCCCCCCCCCCCCCCCCCCCCCACCCCCCACCAGTCAACAACAAGACCCAGGCATTTCTTGTTGTCACTATCACCTATGTTAGTTCCACCTCACCTGCAGTGTTTAGTGTAATGAGGTCTGTTGTGCGTCCCAAATGCACCATACCCCCTATTTAGTGTACTACCGTTGACCGGGGCCCGTAGCGCTCTGTTCTAATGTAGGGCACTAACTAGTATGTACAGTGTCTTCAGGAAGGATTCACACACTTGACTTTTTCCACATTTTGTTACAAAGTGGGATTAAAATGATATTGTTTGAAAAAAAAATGACAATTTAATCTACACACAGTAATGGAAAGTAAAACATAATTAAGTATTATTAAATATTATTAAGTATTCAACCCCGTGAGTTAATAGATATTAGAATCACCTTTGGCAGTTATTTAAAGCTGTAAGTCTTTTTTTGTTAAGTCTCAAAAAGCGTTACACACCTGGATTGTACAATATTTGCACATTCAGTTTTAAATTCTTCAAGCCGTGTCAAGTTGGTTGTTGAACATTTTGCTAGACAGCCATTCTCAAATCTTGCCATTTAGATTTTTAAGCTGATTTAAGTCCACTGAACCAGGCCACTCAGGAATATTCAATGTCGTCTTGGTAAGCAACAGTGTATATTTTGCCTTGCGTTTTAGGTTATTGTCCTGCTGAAAGGTAGATTTGTGTCCTAGTATCTGGTGGAAAGCGGACTGTACCAAGTTTCTCTACGATTTTTGCCTGCGCTTAGCTCTTCCTTTTTCTTCTATCCTAAACTCCCTAGTCTTTGCCGACGACAAGTATACCCATAGCATGATGCAGCCACCACCACTAAGATTGAAAATATGAAGAGTGGTACTCAGTGATGTTGGATTTGCTCCAGACAAAAGGTTAATGTCTTCGCTACTTTGTTTTGCAATATTACTTTAGTGCCTTTTTTTTTATTGTGAACAGGATGCATCTTTTTTTGGAACAAATCTTTTCTGTACAGGTTCCCTTTTCACTCTGTCATTTAGGTTAGTACTGTGGAGTAACTACAATGTTGATCCATCCTCAGTTTTCACCTAATAACTTCACCATGCTCTAAGAGATATTCAGTCTGCTTTATTTTTTATTCCATCTACCAATCAGTGCCCTTTCTTGGGAAAACCTCCCTGGTCTTTTGTCGAGGCATTGGGGGGGGAAAACCTCCCTGGTCTTTTGTTGAGGCATTGGGGAGGAAACCTCCCTGGTCTTTTGTCGAGGCATTGGGGGGGGGGGGGGAACCTCCCTGGTCTTTTGTCGAGGCATTGGGAGGGGAAAACCTCCCTGGTCTTTTGTCGAGGCATTGGGGGGGAAAACCTCCCTGGTCTTTTGTCGAGGCATTGGGGGGGAAAACCTCCCTGGTCTTTTGTCGTTTGAATCTATGTTTTGAAATTCACTCCTCGACTGAGGGACCTTTACAGAGATGTAGTCATTTAAAAAATAACGGCACACAATCCATGCAACTTATTATGTGACATGTTCAGCACATTTTTACTCCTGAACCTATTCTGACTTGCCATAACAAAGAGGTTGAATACTTGAGTCAAGACATTCCAGCTTTTTACATTTTGTAAACATTTCTAAACAAATAATTGCACTTGACCTTGTGTGATATTGTCTTCAGGCTTGTAACATAACATTTTTTTGGGGGTGGGGGGTTGAGGTGTGAATACTTTCAGAAGACATTAGCGTTCTGTAAACGGTAATGAATGGGTGGATTGTGTCTCCTTGTCCTACTCTAGCACCCTGTAAAGAATGCTGCTGGTACGATGCATCTCTGTCTCTCATCGCTTCTTTGTTCCAAATTTATTTAGCTTCTAACTCAACTCATTGCTTGCGTCCCAAATGCCACTCTATTCCCTACATAGTGCCTTACTTTTGACCAGAGCCCTATTGGCCCCTATAGGGTGCCATTTATGAATCATCTCATTATCCATCCAGTGTTAGGGTGTTAGGGTTGGCATTGAGCCAAGTGGTGGGATGGTGCTTTGGAAGATGAAAAGGGAGCCGTTGTGGATTAATTGAAGCTGGTTAGAATGGCAGTAGTAACAAACTACACAGAATTAACGTTTTAATAACCTGAGTCGTTAGATCTCCACATCTCTCAAGACAACTGGAGCCCTGGGCCAGTCGCTCTTAAATAACACCGGGGCCAGTCGCTCTTAAATAACACACACTGACTAACGAGGTGACACTAATCGGTGTGCCTAATGTCAAACCTTGACATTTTAAATGGGAAAACCAAAGGCTGTAACTAGGGTTGCACATTTTGGGGAATATTCAGAAGTGGAGCATTTCTGTTTTGAATTAATGGAAAAATATGTAAATGAATATTAATAGCATTTAAATGTAGATTATTTTTTTGCATAGGATATATTTACCATATCATATGGAGACAAACAACTTTTACCTTTTATCAAAACTAGATTTAAATCCTTCCAAAAAAAAAAAGTTTAGTTACGAATTGAACTTAAATGAGTTGACTCTTCACATGGGATGATTTCACTGAACAACAAAAGGGAATATTGAATGATCCCCAATGATCCATCACATCTCCCAAAAACATTTTCAACATACATCTGTAAAAGGGTAGTCTAGAAACTAAAGCTTTGGTTGTCTTCCTCTCAGGCTTCCATGTCTTCTCCCTGGACCTCCTCAATGTCCATCTCTTGAACATCAGACTCTGAGGCCTCATCTTCACTGTCACTTTCCAACCTGGTTGAGGATGGCTCGTTGTCAGGCTCAAAAAGCCTCAAATTTGCCTGGATGGCCACCAATGTTTCAACCCCTGTATTGGTCAGCCTGTTGCGTGCTTTGGTGTGTGTGTGTTCCCAAACAAGGTGTGTGTGTGTGTTCCCGAAAGCACTTACTTGGAAGTGTACTTCGCCAGACTGCCAAGAACCTTGCCCTCATCCAGGACAAGGTGGCGAGATACGGTAGTGATGACACCATAGGCCTTGTTGATCTCTGCACCAGACAGGATGCTCTTGCCAGTATGCTTGGGGTCCAACATGTACGCTGCGGGGTGTATGGGCTTCAGGCAGAAGTCTTCATGCATTATGTATTTCAGAACTGCAGTTTCCTCTGCTTGGAGCAACAGTGAATTGGGCAGGGCAGTACGGATTTCTTCTCTTACATCTGCAAGCAGAGTCTGAACATCAGACAGGATGGCACTGTCTCCCTCAATCCGTGCAATGGCTACTGCTATAGGTTTCAGGCTGCTTTACCACTCTCTCCCAAAATACATCATCCAGGAGGATCCTCTTGATTTGGGCTGTCCATATCGGCAGACTGTGATATGGCCATTTCTTGGAGAGACTCCTTCCCCTCCAGGAGACTGTCAAACAAGATGACAACACCACCCCAACGGGTGTTGCTAGGCAGCTTCAATGTGGTGCTCTTATTCTTCTCACTTTCCTTGGTGAGGTAGATGGCTGCTATAATGTGATGACCATACACCTACCTAACCATTCCCTTGGCTCTCTTGTAGATTCTATCCATTGTTTTCAGTGCCATGATGTCCTTGAGGAGCAGATTCAATGCATGAGCAGCACAGCCAATGGGTGTGATGTGTGGTTAGGACTCCTCCACTTTAGACCAATCAGCCGTCATGTTCGCAGCATTGTCTGTCACCAGTGCAAATACCTTCTGTGGTCCAAGGTCATTGATGACTGCCTTCAGCTCATCTGCAGTGTAGAGACCGGTGTGTCTGTCTGTCCCTTGTCTGTGCTCTTGTAAAATACTGGTTGAGGGGTGGAGATGTAGTTAATTATTCCTTGCCCACGAACATTCGACCCCCCCCCATCAGAGATGATTGCAATACAGTCTGCTTTCTCTATGATTTGATTGACCTTCACTTGAACTCTGCATCCAGCAAATGAGTAGATAAAGCATGTCTGGTTGGAGGGGTGTATGCTGGGAGAAAAACATTCAGAACTCTTCCAATACACATTGCTGTGATCATCAGAGGTGTACCAATTGCGTACACGGCTCGAGCAAGACACTAATCAGCATTTCTCTGACTACATTCCCGAGTCAAAAGAAACTTCTGATTCCAGAAGGACCATGAGCTGTTGCTATCGATAAAGTGCCTGATTCATCATTTTCACCTCGACTAGAGGGACTTTTGTCAGGTTGCTTGTTGTGAGCGCTAAGGGAAGTTTATGCACTTGGCCAGATGATTCGGCTATTTTTTTGTTGTTGTTGCATTCTTCACACGTGATTTTGCACAGTATTTGCAAGTGTACACAGCTTTTTCCTTCTACATTAGCTGCAGTGAAATGTCTCCTCACATCAGATGGTGCCTGTGGCATTTACCTGTAAAGATTAGAACAAAATGAATGGGGGGGGAGAAAAATCCCAAGTGCATGTACAGATAAATAGTTAAGCAGTTAGATATCTTGCAAAAGGAGTTAAATGTTTTAAAATTAAACCTGTATGGAAACAGGTGAATTAATATTCAATAGCCAGGCTCAAGCCAGCTAAAACCCCCATGGTAGCAACGACTAACTAGCAGAAATGGTTAACAAGTTAGAATCGATTTAAACACACTTTGCTGTAGGCTACTATTGACTAGTTAACAAAAATGATGTATGTCGTATAAAATATATTCACCCCTACCCAGTATCAAAACTTACCAGAAAGCATGTAGTCCTTGGCTCAGACAGTGTAGTAGTGTGGGCTCAATAGCATCTCATTAGTGCTGCAAGATCTTGAGAATCAGCTGCACATGTGATGGAAGAATGCACTGTGGGTTGCAATGCGATTGAATTGGGGATAGATTAACCAAAAATATTTCCTACAAGATGTAGAATTGCCTTGTGTGTATCCCACAAAAAAAGGTTTACTGTTTATAAGCTAACATTTTTTTAATGAATTTAAGCCCTCTAATTTTGCTTAACTTCCCATTGGGAAATTATTTAAATTTACCTGAACTTTTCCAACCCTTTGCAGACCTATCTGCAGAGGTGGGACCAGGTCATGTGACTCGGGACCAGGTCATGTGACTCGGGACCAGGTCATGTGACTCGGGACCAGGTCACGTGACTCGGGACCAGGTCACGTGACTCGGGACCAGGTCACGTGACTCGGGACCAGGTCACGTGACTCGGGGCCAGGTCACGTGACTCGGGGCCAGGTCACGTGACTCGGGGCCAGGTCACGTGACTCGGGGCCAGGTCACGTGACTCGGGGCCAGGTCACGTGTCACAAGTTATCAACTGAAAATGAGAACAAGATGTATTTAGGTTATCCTTCAGCTACTCCCTTTAAATCTAAATTATTTTTTTGCAAAGTTTGTGTTCACTGACAGGGTTTAGGCGCCCCGCCTGAGAATTACAATGGCAGAAAAATCCCTGATTTACCTTGATTGACATGCAAAAATATATGAGTAGGCTACTCATGCAACATTCAATATATCTCGACACATGTTATTAAAGAAGGGGGGGGGGGGGGGTTCCGGGGTTCCGGGGTTCCGTGGTAACGGGTTCCGTTTCACTCAATACACATTAACTAATAGGCTGAGGTTTTATATTTGACTCGTTGAATACAGCAGGGTGAATGTGCCATGTGCACCTACGGTGGCCATAGCAACGGCCTCCTGCACCAGCTTCAGGGTAATACATGTTGCGCTCCGTTTGGCCGTAGTTGATTTTAAATGTTTGCGGAAGAGGGAAGTCATGCTGCGAACAGACATCATGAATCCAATTTGTTAATTTTTTTTATTTTTTTTATGGCCACATTGTTCCAATGACCTTGAATGTGAACAGATAGGGGACATCCCAAATAGCACCCTAATCCCTATATAGTGCACTACTTTAGACCAGAAGCACTAGGCTATATAGCAGTGTTACTCCATATGTTTTGTTGTTGTAAGGGGTCACTTTGGTTTGAGACGGTCTTTCAGAGGGCCTCAGATCTTTTCATTCGTTACTTTTCTTCCAATATTATCAACCGAGAGGAAATTCAGAGCAATAGAACGTATGCAATTGATTTGATGTACAGCACATTACAAATATGTGTGTGTGTGTGTGTGTGTGTGTGTGTTATTATATATAATATCACACACACAGGCTACATCACATGTATACGACCCATATTAAGGGTTAACTCAGTAGTAGGATGAGAGAATGTCCCCTCTGCTACTTGACTGAATTCATTCTCGACTTCTAGTCTGTTGATATCCTTGTGAGGCAATACAGGTCTTCATTGGTCAGTCTGTTGCTGTTCCTTGTGAGGCAATACAGGTCTTCATTGGTCAGTCTGTTGCTGTTCCTTGTGAGGCAATACAGGTCTTCATTGGTCAGTCTGTTGCTGTTCCTTGTGAGGCAATACAGGTCTTCATTGGTCAGTCTGTTGCTGTTCCTTGTGAGGCAATACAGGTCTTCATTGGTCAGTCTGTTGCTGTTCCTTGTGAGGCAATACAGGTCTTCATTGGTCAGTCTGTTGCTGTTCCTTGTGAGGCAATACAGGTCTTCATTGGTCAGTCTGTTGCTGTTCCTTGTGAGGCAATACAGGTCTTCATTGGTCAGTCTGTTGCTGTTCCTTGTGAGGCAATACAGGTCTTCATTGGTCAGTCTGTTGCTATCCTTGTGAGGCAATACAGGTCTTCATTGGTCAGTCTGTTGCTGTTCCTTGTGAGGCAATACAGGTCTTTATTGGTCAGTCTGTTGCTATCCTTGTGAGGCAATACAGGTCTTCATTGGTCAGTCTGTTGCTGTTCCTTATGAGGCAATACAGGTCTTCATTGGTCAGTCTGTTGCTATCCTTGTGAGGCAATACAGGTCTTCATTGGTCAGTCTGTTGCTGTTCCTTGTGAGGCAATACAGGTCTTCATTGGTCAGTCTGTTGCTATCCTTGTGAGGCAATACAGGTCTTCATTGGTCAGTCTGTTGCTATCCTTGTGAGGCAATACAGGTCTTCATTGGTCAGTCTGTTGCTATCCTTGTGAGGCAATACAGGTCTTCATTGGTCAGTCTGTTGCTATCCTTGTGAGGCAATACAGGTCTTCATTGGTCAGTCTGTTGCTGTTCCTTATGAGGCAATACAGGTCTTCATTGGTCAGTCTGTTGCTATCCTTGTGAGGCAATACAGGTCTTCATTGGTCAGTCTGTTGCTGTTCTTTTGTTTCACAATGTTCAATTGTCGAAAAATTTTGCTTCACAGGAATAAGTGATGACATATTTCACTTTTTTTGTACACACTGTTTCAGAAGTGGATACTGTCTGACACGAGGCAGAAATGGGTAACACCTGATCTTAGTTCACCTTGCAGTTTGCCTGTATCTCATCACTCTCTATTTCCAGCACGGTCAGGACAGAGGACTGTGATGACACTGGCACATGAAAAGAGGGGGGGTTCTCAATGAAGTTGAGTAATGATATCCTTTTAGTATGTCTGGGTTGGATGTGGTGACTGCTCTGAGTTTTTGGGGAAATGAACAACCTGTCAGGTATGCACAGTGTGGTGACTTTTTTATTTTGAAGTGCTGGGACCACACCTAGCAGGTTTGTCTGGAGTTTTATCTTTCCCTTGGAGCTGGAGATTCACCGTGTTCAGGTGGCAGGTGATGTCAGTTAAAGAGCCAGCTTTTAATATCCACTGTGGATCCTCCGGCTCTGGCTCTACTCTCTCCCCTGGCTGTGGCTCAGCCGGCTCTGGCTCTACTCTCTCCCCTGGCTGTGGCTCAGCCGGCTCTGGCTCTACTCTCTCCCCTGGCTGTGGCTCAGCCGGCTCTGGCTCTACTCTCTCCCCTGGCTGTGGCTCAGCCGGCTCTGGCTCTACTCTCTCCCCTGGCTGTGGATCCTCCGGCTCTGGCTCTACTCTCTCCCCTGGCTGTGGATCCTCCGGCTCTGGCTCTACTCTCTCCCCTGGCTGTGGCTCAGCCGGCTCTGGCTCTACTCTCTCCCCTGGCTGTGGCTCAGCCGGCTCTGGCTCTACTCTCTCCCCTGGCTGTGGCTCAGCCGGCTCTGGCTCTACTCTCTCCCCTGGCTGTGGCTCAGCCGGCTCTGGCTCTACTCTCTCCCCTGGCTGTGGCTCAGCCGGCTCTGGCTCTACTCTCTCCCCTGGCTGTGGCTCAGCCGGCTCTGGCTCTACTCTCTCCCCTGGCTGTGGCTCAGCCGGCTCTGGCTCTACTCTCTCCCCTGGCTGTGGCTCAGCCGGCTCTGGCTCTACTCTCTCCCCTGGCTGTGGCTCAGCCGGCTCTGGCTCTACTCTCTCCCCTGGCTGTAGCTCAGCCGGCTCTGGCTCTACTCTCTCCCCTGGCTGTGGCTCAGCCGGCTCTGGCTCTACTCTCTCCCTTGGCTGTGGCTCAGCCGGCTCTGGCTCTACTCTCTCCCCTGGCTGTGGCTCAGCCGGCTCTGGCTCTACTCTCTCCCCTGGCTGTGGCTCAGCCGGCTCTGGCTCTACTCTCTCCCCTGGCTTGCAACAAATTCACGGATTTGAGGGAGGAGCGAGAAATCTTTCCAAAACAGCCATCTCGCCTCATTTGTGAAATATCAAGTCGCCTTATTCTGTCTGGTATTCCTCAAGAAACTCGTGGAATTACCGGTGATTTAGTGCCCTCGCAATAATGTTAAGCATGATTTACTGCATCGCGTTCTTTAAGTCGTTTTTTTTAGTTTAGTCACAAGTGCTTCCTGACGAATGATGCAATGAAATGTAACACATTGGGGAATATCCTCTCTCTTTCTCATCAGGCCTATGAGTCCCGTCTCCTTCCCTTGCGTGTTTTTGGGGCACCGTCAGTGCACACAGATGCCAGATTTAACCTGCCAATTTATTATTATCAGCAAAAAAATGTATCGAGGGCTTTCATAACATCTGCTCGTGTTTTGTCCCTGAAGGAGCCGTATACATGAAAGTTCCTCTCTGAACGACTCGTTCTGAGGGAAGTGGACTTAAACACACAACTGGTCACGTACAGCAGTGCTTTATTTCCCCCAAAATATTTACATCAAAACCTTCTGCTGTCATTTGGAGGCTGTTCAAAAGAGACGAGGGCGTAATGAGACGACATCCCTCCTTCTCTCCTTCTCTCCCTTTGTCCTTCCCTCCTTCTCTCCTTCCCTCCCTTTCTCCTTCCCTCCCTTTCTCCTTCCCTCCCTTTCTCCTTCCCTCCCTTTCTCCTTCTCTCCTTCCCTCCCTTTGTCTTTCCCTCCCTTTGTCTTTCCCTCCCTTTCTCCTTCCCTCCCTTTCTCCTTCCCTCCCTTTCTCCTTCCCTCCTTCTCTCCTTCCCTCCCTTTCTCCTTCTCTCCTTCCCTCCCTTTGTCCTTCTCTCCTTCCCTCCCTTTGTCCTTCCCTCCCTTTGTCCTTCCCTCCCTTTGTCCTTCCCTCCCTTTCTCCTTCCCTCCCTTTCTCCTTCCCTCCCTTTCTCCTTCCCTCCCTTTCTCCTTCCCTCCCTTTCTCCTTCCCTCCCTTTCTCCTTCCCTCCCTTTCTCCTTCCCTCCCTTTCTCCTTCTCTCCTTCCCTCCCTTTGTCTTTCCCTCCCTTTCTCCTTCCCTCCTTCCCTCCTTCTCTCCTTCCCTCCCTTTCTCCTTCTCTCCTTCCCTCCCTTTCTCCTTCTCTCCTTCCCTCCCTTTGTCCTTCTCTCCTTCCCTCCCTTTGTCCTTCCCTCCTTCTCTCCTTCCCTCCCTTTCTCCTTCCCTCCCTTTCTCCTTCCCTCCCTTTCTCCTTCTCTCCTTCCCTCCCTTTGTCTTTCCCTCCCTTTGTCCTTCCCTCCCTTCTCTCCTTCCCTCCCTTCTCTCCTTCCCTCCCTTCTCTCCTTCCCTCCCTTTCTCCTTCCCTCCCTTTCTCCTTCCCTCCCTTTCTCCTTCCCTCCCTTTCTCCTTCCCTCCCTTTCTCCTTCTCTCCTTCCCTCCCTTTCTCCTTCTCTCCTTCCCTCCCTTTGTCTTTCCCTCCCTTTGTCTTTCCCTCCCTTTGTCCTTCCCTCCCTTTGTCCTTCCCTCCCTTCTCTCCTTCCCTCCCTTTCTCCTTCCCTCCCTTTCTCCTTCTCTCCTTCCCTCCCTTTGTCCTTCTCTCCTTCCCTCCCTTTCTCCTTCCCTCCTCTCCCTTTGTCCTTCTCTCCTTCCCTTCCTTTTGTCCTTATCTCCTTCTCTCCCTTTGTCCTTCTCTCCTTCTCTCCCTTTGTCCTTCTCTCCCTTTGTCCTTCTTTCCCTCTCTCCCTTTGTCCTTCTCTCCCTCCCTCCATTTGTCCTTCTCTCCCTCCCTCCCTCGCTACATCCCTCCCTCCCTCAGGATGGATGTTGTCACTCCGTTTTCTTCCCTTCTAAAAGCCTTGTCACCAGTAAATCATCTGTCAGGAGAAGTACGTCACCGTTTCCCTGCTTTTCTAACATCCTGTACTGGGCCCTGTGCCTTGGTATACTAAACACGCAAAGTCTAGTCTAGTAGGCGTTTAACCAAAAAGACGGTGTCTGTTAGGATCACAACTCTTCTCTCCCCATGTTCTACAGAAGATGGAAACGGGCTGATTTGGAGAAGACGCTGCTTAAAACGGCAGCGTGTGTGTACTATGAAATATACTGAGCGCATATATGAACGCAACATATATAGTGTTGGTCCCATGTTGTTTAATGAGCTGAAATAAAAGATCCCAGAAATGTTCCATATACACAGAAAGCTTGTTTCTCACAAATTTGTTTAAATCCCTGTTTGTGAGCAGTTCTCCTTTGCCAAGAATAAGCCATCCACCTGGCATGTGGCATATCAAGAAGCTGATTTTTAAACAGCATGATAATTACACAGGTGCACCTTGTGCTGGGGACAAGAGAACACTCAAATGTGCAGTTGTCGCACGCAACAAAATGGCACAGATGTCTCAAGTTTTGCGGGAGAGTGTAATTGTCATGCTGACTGCAGGAATGTTCACCAGAGCGGTTGAAAAATAATACACGATTTTAATATATTATATCAACTAAAACACAAGTCCAAATCCACACCGGAGTTGCTTACCAAGAAGACAGTGAATGGTCTTGAGTGGTCGAGTTACAGTTTTGACTTAAATCTACTTGAAAATCTATGGCAACGCCTAAATGGTTGTTTAGTAATGATCAACAACCAATTCAACAGAGCTTGAATAATTTTGAATATAATAATGGGTTAATGTTGTACATTCCTGTTATGGAAAGCTCAAGAGACTTACCCAGAAGGCTCAGCTGCCAGAGATGCATCGACAAGGTATTGACTCGTAATTCACACCCATGTAAATTAGTTTTCCGTATCTCATTTTCAATACATTTGCTAAAATGTCTAAACATGTTTTTTTTTTTGTCATTATGATATACAGTGTATTCAGACCCCTTGACTTTTCCCACATTTTGTTACGTTACAGCCTTATTCTAAAATGGATACAAATAATAATAAGTCATTTATCAATCTACACACTATAATGACAAAGCAAAAACAGATTTTTTTAAAATTATTTATTTTTATTTATTTTTTATTTTTTAGCTTTCTATAGGCTAGGCCTATTATATTTATTTCTCAACTTTCCTAATATTAAACACATTGCTTCCCTTTACAACAGGAGTGTAGCCTACCTGGCTGGCATGAAAATGAACCAGGAGAAAAGCGTCCTCCATTCACTATTTAAGGGCATAGATGACATGTATTTTTCCCCGCTGCCCCTGTTCTGAGACAGGTGCATGATAATGGGTCCATTCTAAACCAAAACAAATTTCACACAAATATTATTTAGCATATTATTTAGTATATGTGTATATATAAAGACAATATTAGATTAAGAAAAGAATAGCCTGTTTTCAGACTTTGCTATGAGAATTGAAATTTAGCTCCGGTGCATCCTGTTTCCATTGACAGAGCTCATAGCGACCATTGGAGAACCTTCCAGAAGGACAACCATCTCTGCAATACTCCACCAATCAGGCCTTTTGTGATAGTCTGGTCTGATGGAAGCCACTCCTCAGTAAAAGGCACACGACAGCCCACTTGGAGTTTGCCAAAAGGCACCTAAAGGACTCTCAGACCATGAGAAACAAGATTCTCTGGTCTGATGAAACCAAGCTTGAACTCTCTGGCCTGAATGCCAAGTGTCACGTCTGGAGGAAACCTGGCACCATCTCTATGGTGGAGTAAAGTACAGAGGTCCTTGATAAAAACCTGCTAAGGACCTCAAGACTGGGGGAAAGATTCAACTTCCAACAGAACAATGACCCTAAGCACACAGCCAAGACAACACAGGAGTGGCTTCGGGACAAGTCTCTGAATGTCCTCGAGTGACCTTACCAGAGCCCGAATTTGAACCCGATCGAACATTTCTGGAGAGACCGGAAAGTAGCTGTGCAGCGATGCTCCCCATCCAACCTCACAGAGCTTTAGAAGATCTGCAGAGAAGAATGGGAGAAACTTCGAAAAATACAGGTGTGCCAAGCTTGTAGCGTCATTACCCAAGAATACTTGAGGCTGTAATCGCTGCCAAAGTACTGAATAAATGGTCTGAATACTTATGTAAATGTGAGATTTTGTAATATATTTTCTAAAAATGTCTAAATCTGTTTTTGCTTTGTCATTATGGGGTATGGTGTGTAGATGGGGGGGGGGGAGACTATTTCATCCATTTTGTTACAGCCTTCTTCTAATGTGGAAAAAGTGAAGGGGTCTGAATACTTTCCGAATGCCACTGTATTGTGTGTGTAGATGGAAAGAATAATATATTGAATTCATTATTGATTTCCGGCTGTAACACAAGGTGGAATAAGTGAAGGTGTCAATACTTTCTGTCGGCTCTGTAACCTTCAGTATCAACGAGCACCAACTTCTACACATCTGTTTTTAGTAACGCAATGATGAGTTGGCAACTTAGTGTCCCCCCCTCCCCCGCCCCCCGCCCTCCCCCAGCATCGTGATTTTAGGAGTTCACCTTGTACCTCTCTGTTCTTGTAGGACTTGTTTGTTCTGTTTTAAAAGGACAGACGCTGTACAGATATGATAGTCGTAGTTTTGTAAACGTAGTTTTGTGAGATGGATGATAAGTTTTAGTCTACTTTCACTCTGGTGTTTTTTATTTTTTATTTTTTTTAAAGGGGATGACGACTACGGCCCCATTTTGAACGTTTTAGTTTACACCGGGACCTGGGGATTGAATTCTTTAGTTTAGCTGATTTATTCTCTCCCTTCTTTCCTCTCTCTGCATGGAACCTTCTATTTTAATCTCAGTGCCATTCCAGAGCCCCATACAGGGTCTTTAGGTAGAGAGGCACCGCCACCTCTCTTTAGGCTTATAAATATCTGACCTATAACCTCTCTCGCTGTCTCTCTGTCTCTCTCTCGCTGTCTCTCTGTCTCTCTCTCTCTCTCTGTCTCTCTCTACAGTCACGTAGGGAAGAGGGGGGTTAAAACCACAGTGGTCTCTCTCTGTGTCTCTGTCGCTCGGTCGCTCTCTCGCTCTGTCTCTCTCTCCCCTGTTTTTACAGTCACGTAGGGAAGAGGGGGGTTAAAACCACAGTGGTAGTTGTAGGCTAGTGTAATAGTACTGATTTATAACATTTTGGGGGGGGGGGGCTAAAGTGAGAATCAGTGAGGGTTTGTGTGTGTCCGGCCAGCTACATCAACTGATTTGATGTACTCTTAAGCCAGTGCTGCTGATTATTAACTACAGATGGGCTTGATGATTAATTGACAAATTGAATCACGTATGCTTGTATTGGAGTACACCACCAAATGAGTGGAGGTTGAGGAAAGGTTTTGGGGGGGGGGGGGGGGGGGGGAGAAACTCTGAAATAAATGCATGTCTAGACTAGTGTTTTGCTTTTTTATCACAGCCATTCAGAAAAATGGGTGAATCTGCTTTTACAGCACAGCTCTATTTTTAGTACCATGGGGTTTCCACCCACGCCTCTCAGCTATGGAAATAGTGAAAGTCATGTGACGTTGGTTCTAGAGATCTGTCAGGCTCCTATGGTCAAATAGAATTTTATTTAAAAAAAAGCATGGATGCCATTTTACTTGTTTTCAATCAAGGTTCACAGCTGAAGAGGAGCAGGCTGAGGTTATAATGGAGGCCAGTATATTTAGCCAAGGTTCACAGCTGAAGAGGAGCAGGCTGAGGTTATAATGGAGGCCAGTATATTTAGCCAAGGTTCACAGCTGAAGAGGAGCAGGCTGAGGTTATAATGGAGGCCAGTATATTTAGCCAAGGTTCACAGCTGAAGAGGAGCAGGCTGAGGTTATAATGGAGGCCAGTATATTTAGCCAAGGTTCACAGCTGAAGAGGAGCAGGCTGAGGTTATAATGGAGGCCAGTATATTTAGCCAAGGTTCACAGCTGAAGAGGAGCAGGCTGAGGTTATAATGGAGGCCAGTATATTTAGCCAAGGTTCACAGCTGAAGAGGAGCAGGCTGAGGTTATAATGGAGGCCAGTATATTTAGCCAAGGTTCACAGCTGAAGAGGAGCAGGCTGAGGTTATAATGGAGGCCAGTATATTTAGTCAAGGTTCACAGCTGAAGAGGAGCAGGCTGAGGTTATAATGGAGGCCAGTATATTTAGCCAAGGTTCACAGCTGAAGAGGAGCAGGCTGAGGTTATAATGGAGGCCAGTATATTTAGCCAAGGTTCACAGCTGAAGAGGAGCAGGCTGAGGTTATAATGGAGGCCAGTATATTTAGCCAAGGTTCACAGCTGAAGAGGAGCAGGCTGAGGTTATAATGGAGGCCAGTATATTTAGCCAAGGTTCACAGCTGAAGAGGAGCAGGCTGAGGTTATAATGGAGGCCAGTATATTTAGCCAAGGTTCACAGCTGAAGAGGAGCAGGCTGAGGTTATAATGGAGGCCAGTATATTTAGCCAAGGTTCACAGCTGAAGAGGAGCAGGCTGAGGTTATAATGGAGGCCAGTATATTTAGCTGTGTACCAAAAGAAGAGGGGGGCTTCCATTTTGTTTTGCTGATAAAAGCCAATCCTAGACGGTTGCTTTTAAAGCAAGAGGCTAGTGTCTCTTTTTTCCAAATCCACAAACTGAGGCCACATTGTGTTCAGCGATTTAGGCTCTGTATCACGTTTTTGACGTTCTTGTAACAAATGGGCAATCTAGCTAATTGGACAGATTGTATTATTTATAAAAAAAATGTAAAATGATTATTGACAATCATACACAGACGAGGTTTGCACCTTTGAGCAAAACTTAATGTAAAGTATATATTTTCTATGCAGCATTTCTATGATTATTAATCATTTGTTTACATAATTATTACATTCAGTGTATGGGTCATGCTAGTTATTTTGCAAGAAATAAAAATCTAATCTTACCCATAGTTATATATATATATATAAAGCTGTTATACAGTGGAGGCATCAGGATTACCCTACCTGTGTTGTCAGAGGTGATGATATTCCTCATCACAGTGCTTCCGTGGATTCCAGAACGCCTGGAAAGTTCCAGAGTGTGATTGTTAGTGTGCTCCGTGTTCCGTCAAGGGGTCCGATCTACTCTCCTGGTGCGGAATCTATCGACTACACGCCAAAAGCAAGCTGTGCTCTATTTCCCACAACCATCTATCTGCGCAGTAGTTCTCCAACATCATCATGTTGTAGCTCTGGGAGAATCTTTTTAAAACTAGCTATCGAAACTTTTATTTTTATTAAAAACACAATTTTGAATTGTTACATTGATTGGGCTGATAAAAGCACACGAGGAGCTGTAGCAGAGCTCCGTCTACATGGACTGGTATTTTAATCAACAAA
The DNA here is from genome assembly GCF_057628025.1 of Oncorhynchus mykiss. Taxonomy (NCBI): domain Eukaryota; kingdom Metazoa; phylum Chordata; class Actinopteri; order Salmoniformes; family Salmonidae; genus Oncorhynchus; species Oncorhynchus mykiss. The sequence continues at coordinate 4,863,458 of NC_143027.1, forward strand.
TAGGCTCAAATTATTTTCTCAATGGGATTTTTGTCTTCTTCTTCTCCCGGACAATTGGCCGGCGGCAATTTTATCTTTCGTCTGGGGTCGAAAAGCTGGCTACTACCGACTAACCAAAACCTTTTTGCTGGATTAATGTATCTAGAATTGAAGAAAATATGTTTCATTCAAGTGAACAAATTCTTATTTACAACGGCGGCCTAGGAACAGTGGGTTAACTGCTTTGTTCAGGGGGCAGAACGACACATTTTTAGTACCTTGTCAGCTCGGGGGATTCGATCTTGCAACCTTTCCGGTTACTAGTCCAATGCTCTAAGCGCTAGTCTACCCTGCCGCATCTACACTCTAACCACTAGGCTACCCTGCCGCCTCTACACTCTAACCACTAGGCTACCCTGCCTCCTCTACGCTCTAACCACTAGGCTACCATGCCACCTCTACACTCTAACCACTAGGCTACCTGCCGCCTCCACACTCTAATCACTAGGCTACCCTGCCGCCTCTACACTCTAATCACTAGGCTACCCTGCCGCCTCTACACTCTAACCACTAGGCTACCCTGCCTCCTCTACACTAACCACTAGGCTACCTGCCACCTCTACACTCTAACCACTAGGCTACCCTGCCTCCTCTACACTCTAACCACTAGGCTACCCTGCCACCTCTACACTCTAACCACTAGGCTACCCTGCCACCTCTACACTCTAACCACTAGGCTACCCTGCCACCTCTACACTCTAACCACTAGGCTACCCTGCCGCCTCTACACTCTAACCACTAGGCTACCCTGCCTCCTCTACACTCTAACCACTAGGCTACCCTGCCACCTCTACACTCTAACCACTAGGCTACCCTGCCGCCCCTACACTCTAACCACTAGGCTACCCTGCCGCCTCTACACTCTAACCACTAGGCTACCCTGCCTCCTCTACACTCTAACCACTAGGCTACCCTGCCTCCTCTACACTCTAACCACTAGGCTACCCTACACTCTAACCACTAGGCTACCCTGCCTCCTCTACACTCTAACCACTAGGCTACCCTGCCACCTCTACACTCTAACCACTAGGCTACCCTGCCGCCCCTACACTCTAACCACTAGGCTCCCCTGCCGCCTCTACACTCTAACCACTAGGCTACCCTGCCCCCTCTACACTCTAACCACTAGGCTACCCTGCCTCCTCTACACTCTAACCACTAGGCTACCCTACACTCTAACCACTAGGCTACCCTGCCTCCTCTACACTCTAACCACTAGGCTACCCTGCCTCCTCTACACTCTAACCACTAGGCTACCCTACACTCTAACCACTAGGCTACCCTGCCTCCTCTACACTCTAACCACTAGGCTACCCTGCCACCTCTACACTCTAACCACTAGGCTACCCTGCCGCCCCTACACTCTAACCACTAGGCTACCCTGCCGCCTCTACACTCTAACCACTAGGCTACCCTGCCTCCTCTACACTCTAACCACTAGGCTACCCTGCCTCCTCTACACTCTAACCACTAGGCTACCCTACACTCTAACCACTAGGCTACC